>NC_056743.1:1225739415-1225741915 GCF_019279795.1 Protopterus annectens
AAAACTAGGAATGTGAAACCCATGAAATTATAACACACAGTGCTATGTTTTGCTAAAGCATTCTTTGTGTCTTTTTTTCTAATAGATGATAAATGCTCTTTGACCCTAGAAAACAACATTCTAGTAGTTTTACTAATATAAAATGCAGGGCATGAATTTCATACAGCAGCATAAATGACAGAGATAGACTTGCAATCTAAATGAGTATTGAATACTATTTTGAAATTATTATGTTTAAACACATAAGAATTGCCTTTATGTACATATGGGCAGACTACACAACTTCCACACGAAAACATGCCCACATTAGTCATAAGAAATGGGATTCTCAATAAGCATGGTAGGGTTTCTGTTCTCAAAGGAGACTCTGAGAGATTGTCTTCAGTGAACTAACAGTAACATGAACTGCATTCACTTAACCTTCTATAAAAGCAATTGTAAAGTCCAGCCTGTAAGTCTTCTAAGTACAGTAGCATGCCATAGGAATGTTTCCTGGTGGAGATCATATTGGAGAACAATATTTTCATATTTGAAGAAAGAATGTATAGGCAGTTGGATGGCATAGCTATAGGCACTTCACGTGGTCCAACCTGGTCATGGCCAAATGGGAAAAGGATATCATCTTAAGAGAGGTCAATGTGGTAGTTTATCAAAGATTTGTGAGTGACCTCTTCCTTTTGTGGGAAGGGGGCACTGAGGCATTAGAGTCCTTTCTTGTCAATATGAATAACAGTACAACATTTTTATAATTTACGGCTAGTAAATCTCCAATTTCTCTTGAATTCTTGGATGTGACAGTTTTGAAAACTGAGGATGGGAGCTTTCAAACCGAGATCTTTAGGAAAGCATGCCATAAAAATACCTACATTCACAGGAGCAGTATGCACCCCTCCCATGTATTTACTAATCTCATGAAGAGACAAACCCTGAGAGTTTCAAGACTGACAGTTGATAATCAGAGAATTGAAAGAGAGATGGAACATCTGGAAAAGAATTTTGTCAGTAGAGGATATAGCAGACGGGAAGTCAAGTCTATAGTGGAGGGAACTAAACATTCAAGAAATAAAGAGGCAAGACCATTTTTTCTGAACAGCAGGTTGAGATCCCACATAAAATAGAACTGATAGGATTCATGAGAAATCCATTTACATATGCAAGTAGCATTAAGTTATTACAGAACATCTTCAGTAGGAATTGGAATATATTATGTGCTGATGAACAGGTAAGGGCTCTGGTGGGAGACTATCCACACTATGGATATAAAAATATAAAATCATTAAAAAGACTATTCTGTCGTCCTAGAAATAATAAAAGTAGCATCAACTCAGAACATGGTACTGAATATGGTACATTTCCCTGCAGTAGGTGTAATTACTGTCATACTAGTGATAGCAATGGGAATTTTGTTCAACTTGACACTAGGAAAGAACTTAGTTTTAGGCTTAAAGCAGATTGTAACACTACTAATATTTAGTATCTGGCTTACTGTGTTATCTGCCAATCATTTTATCTGGGCATGACTACTCGCAGGTTCAGCAACCGCATAAGAGAACATCTTTATGATATATCTAGACAAGCAGAAATGAATGCCCTTGTAAAACATGTGATGCAAATGGCAACACAACATACATTTAAGTTTTTGGTGATGTGCATCACCAAAAAAGAGAAAGTGTATATAGGTAAAGTGGGATGTCATTAGGAATATAGTGGAAACTGAGGAATTAGAGTAGATAATAAGGATGAGGGCCACTATGGTCAAGGGATTAAATGATAAAAATGTCTATCCAGCCCATTCTATCTAATAGACTGCTTAGAAGGTGACTTATCTGTTGTAAGTATTAAAGTGTTAATTTAAATTGTTAAGGCTGCACATGTGTTTTCTTTGTTTTTGTTATATGTATGTAACTTTTTTATACAACACTCAGTCACATAAATGTTAATATTAGTATACATATATATTTTAGAATGAGTATTTTAAAATGTGTTAGTAACAGTGTTTTTGCTTTAAATGTAACTATGTGCTTAATTGGAGATGCTTGTGCATTGAGTGTAATTAGTTTAAAAAAGAGGCAGTTAGATGAATGTATTGTCTGATGAAGCAGCTTTGATGCTGTGAAAGCTCTAACCTGATTTTTATCTTCTGTGCAATAAACTTTATGATAGATTTGGCTGTGGTCTGGTACCTTCTTCTTATTTGGATATTGCTGACAGTTTGTGGAGAAGGACCATTTACCTATACCACCTGTATTTTGTTTTTTGCTTTAATAATTTAAGAGAGCTTGTCTTTTTGTAGCAAAATGCTATTTGATTTCCTAGTGCTCTGTTAAGCTCAGGGTTACTTTGTAGTATACCCCAGTTGTTTTGTATGGTCTTTTTAATTGCATCTGCATCTGGGGAGATGGGGATGGGGAATTGTGGTTGGTTGCTATCATTTTCTATTTGTTGATAGCTGAACCCGTATTTTAGAATAGATAGGTGGTGAGTGCGTCTGTGCTCTGCC
>NC_056743.1:1225749415-1225759415 GCF_019279795.1 Protopterus annectens
ACTGGTATCCAAAGTATTAAAAGTGTTCCATTCTCCACTCAGTGCCTCCATCTATTCATTCAACACCCCTTTTGATCAGCCTATCCGATTTGGATGTGGATCGTGTGGTACAGAAGTTGCTACAGGCATCTGCGTTTGCTAAATTTTTATCGGCTCTGACCCACATGGTTTCAGAGCTGAAAGCTGCAATGCCATTGACTTCTTTTCCTCCTCTGAGCCGTACCGGTCCTTCGGAGCTGGGGGAGTCTGACCTGATGATTGTTGAGCCTTCGGAGCCGACGCATTTTCCAGTGCCATCGGTTCCATTTACTCGGACATCCTCTGTACCTATCGAGGAGTCTAGGAGCCGACACTCTCTGGTTGGGTCCATGGAGGATAGTTGGACTGAGTTGTTGGTTCCAACTTTGCCTCTCAGGGCCTTGGCTCGGATGAGTTTGGCTCCTGCCTCTGGTTCAGACCTCAGTGCACTGGTGCCAAGGGGATAGGTGGTTTCTTCGGATCCGGCGGTCCATTCTCATCGGAGCAGAGGTGCCTTTGAAGCCATGAGGAGAGTGATGTCTCCCAAGACATCTACCACTTCAGGTCCAACTACCTCCTCCCCAAAAGCACCTGTGTCCACTTCTGCCTCACAGATCTTGTCGAAGCGTAGAGACCCTGAGCCTCAGGAAGCCCCACTGGCTGGCCCCTGCTCTTCCGAGACCGCATCAGAAGTTCCCACTGTTGAGGTTCCCTGGTAGAGAATTTGCAAGAGGAAGCACCTAGACTCCCCACAGGAGTCTCTCACATCCGACACCGACTTAGATGAATCAGAAGGGTCCCCGTGGTCCCCCTCTGAAGATATCTCATTTGTGGAGATATTAGAAAACTTTGGACAGAGGGGCGGCTGGAAATCCACCAACCCTACTGAAGATGAGTCAGTTCTCCTGAAGGCTTTCGGGTCTCAACTCTCCACCTCTTGGGTGTCTCCACCCTTTAATGAGCTGATGGAGCTGGTCTCACGAAGGGTGTGGGAGTCTCTGGACACCATGGAGCCTGTCCCTTGGAGGCCCAGTAAATTTATTTCTGCCCCTCTGGACAAGTCTTTCTTCACCAAGGGAGTGCCAGTTGATGCCATGGTAGCGGCGGCAGCCACCAAAAAGGAGATGTCAGAAACTTCTTCCTGTAGCCATCCTCCTAACAGATACTCCAGGATCATGGATGGATATGGGAAGCGCATGTACAGTTCAGCGAATTTTGCCATGCATTCACTGAACTATCTCACACATTTTACAAAACTGCAAAGGGACCTCCTAAAGGAGCTTGGAGATGCTCTTCAAGATACAGTAGCTGCAGGAGCTTCAGACAAAGTCGCCTCCCAGCTAGCTACCCTCAATTCCATAGTGAACTCGTCCATGCGTCTCATTTCATATGCAGCTGATGGAATGAGTAGGGCAGCGGGTACAGGAATTGCTTTTAGGAGACATTCCTGGATGCACTTGTATTCCTTCGCGGAGCCCTTTAAGTCATCCTTTGTCAACACCCCTTTTGATGGCTTGGCCCTTTTCGGACCCAAAGTTAAGGAAACTTTGACCAGGTGTGAGCAGGAAGGAAGACTATGTATGCCGTCGTCTGTTTTTCCACCCCTACCAGACCCTACCCCAAGGGTCAAAAGGGAGGAAAGATGTGGTTCCAAAAATTCCAAGGAGCCTTTCTGGGCAAACATGGTGAGCCCCCCTCCAGGGGCAGAGGAGGGGGCAATAATGGAAGAAGCCACCCTCGCGGCAGAGGGGGTCTGCAAAACCAGGGAGACAGAGACCAGTTCTTTGGGAAGCCCTACCAGCGCTCCTGAAAGGATGCCCGACTGTCCTACTCTGGAAGCAGTCGGGGGTCACTTATCTTTGTATCCAGATGCCTGGCTCAAAATAACAAAAGACAACTGGGTACAAAGTATAGTTTCCAGAGGATATTTTATTCCTTTCACCACTCCTCCTTCATTGACAATAAAAATCCTGGACGTTCCACCCAGTTACAGTGAACAAGGAACAGCAGAGGTCCAAATGTTGCTAAGAAAAAGAGTTATCCAACCAGTCCCAGCAGACCAGACAGGATCTAGAACTTACTCAAGATTCCTTTTAGTTCCAAAAAAGACAGGGGATTGGAGACCTATTTTGGACCTCAGCAGACTAAACAAATCTGTCAAGAAATAGAAGTTCCGGATGGTCACGCTTCAGTCAATACTTCCCTTCTTAGAGAAAGACAATTGGATGTGCTTGATAGATCTACAGGATGCATACTACCATATAAAAATGGCCAGACCATCCAGGGATCATCTGCACTTCTGGCTGGGAGCCAATCATTACCAGTTTTGAGCCCTGTCCTTTGGTCTCACTACAGCCCCAGAGTGTTCACGAAATGTATGGCAGTGGTCACGGCTCACCTGAGGTGTTTAGGATTCCAGGTTTTTCCGTACTTAGACCATTGGCTCCTCACTGCCACCACCAGGCATCAGCTAATACAAACCAGGGACACCACTCTTACTCTCTGCAATCATCTGGGCATTACCATAAATTCAGAAAAATCTACCTTGTCCCCATTGCAACATATTGTTTTTATTGCAGCAGAATTAGACACCACCACCACCACCACTTTAAAACTTCCAGCAGAAAGAGCTTTACTACTTCATCAGCAGGTCCAGAACATCATATCCAAAGACAAGGCTACAGCATCAGAAGTGCTGAAGTTGTTAGGCATGATGGCAGCTGCACTAATGGCGATACCGTTGGGTCACATGCACATGCGAATTCTACAATGGCTGCTGTTCACTCAATGGTCTTATCAAAACTCCCAATGTCTTATCTCATAATTGTCACAAACACATGCAAAAAGGATCTTCAGTGGTGGTTGACCTCTCTTCATGTAACAATAGGTTGTCCTTTTATCTTACCCTCACCAGCTGCCACAGTGACCGTGGACGCTTCCCTGATAGGGTGGGGGGGGTGGCATTTTCAGGGAAGAACAGCCCAAGGCACATGGACCGAACAAGAGACACATCTCAATATCAATGTCTTGGAGATGAGAGCTGTACTTTTGGCGCTGCAGTATTTTCAGGACTCTCTCCCTCTGGGGACAATTGCGATTCAGATGGACAACATGTCAGTGGTCTGTTACTTGAACAAACAAGGAGGAACCAGGTTCTACCCCCTTTGTTGTGAGGCTCTAAGAGTATGGCAGTGGGCTACATCCACCCAGCTCTTTCTGATAGCAACACACATCCCAGGGAAATCCAACATGATTGCAGACAAACTGAGCAGAGCAATTTTGTTGCCTCATGAGTGGTTCCGTAGGTGGGGCCAGCCTTGCTGTGACCTTTTTGCCTCCCACATGAACACAAAATGCAGAAACTACTTTGCCCTGATTTCCCCACCTGGAGAAGCCCCAAGGGATGCACTCATACACGATTGACCTCTGGGTCTACTCTATGCATTCCCACCAATTCCCTTGATATCCAAAGTATTACAGAAAGCAAAAGCCCTGGGAAGGACCATCATTCTAATAGCCCCTCATTGGCCTTGTCAGATTTGGTTCCCCTTCCTTCGACTTCAGCTGTTGGAAGAGCCTTGGATTCTGGACCCAGTTCCAGACCTTCTGACGCATTCGTCAGGGTCTCTTCATCCCTCTCTTCAGTCCCTGAAATTAACAGCTTGGCTGCTCCAATTCCCAACATAGCCAGGTTCCATAACCTCTCAAACAAAATGCAGCATATTTTGATATCTTCTCATTAAGTCCTCTACTAGAAAGTTATACCTTAGCAAATGGAGAAGATTTTCTATATGGGCTTCTCAAAATAACACTGATCCTTATCAAGCCCCCATTTCCTCCATATTAGAATTTCTGACTATGCTTTTCAATAAAGGAGCTGCCACCATCTCTAATTTTCACCTTAGCTTTGAAGGATTGAACATAATGTCACACAAGCTATCCAAAGCCTTTCCCAAAGGGGCCTTCCATCTCAGACCACCTATGAAATCCCCTTATACCCCATGGTACCTAAATTTTATGCTTTCACGCATTATTCTCCCACCTTTTGAGCCAGCTTCCTCATGTGATTTGAAATATTTGTCTTGGAAGACTATCTTTTTAGTAGCCATCACGTCTGCCCGTAGAGTATCAGAGCTACAAGCCTTGTCCATAAAGCCTCCTTATTTGATTTTCCATGCTGACTGTGTCCCTGCAAGCAAATCTTTTTTTTTTACCTAAAGTTTGTACTGAAGCTAACCTTAACCAGATCATAGATTTACCAGAGTTCTTCCCCAAACACACCAACAACTTAGAGTATATGCTGCACAAACTTTATGTTCATAGACAGCTCAGATTTTACCTGGATAGAACAAAAGAGTTCAGAATATCAGCACAACTTTTCGTTTCCTTTTCAGATTCTAGGAAAGGTATGCCAGTGGCAAAAACTACCCTATCTAGATGATTATCTGATTGTATCACCTTCACTTATTCAGCTGCCAACTTACCTTTACAACACAAAATTAAGGCTCATTCTACCAGAGCAGTGTTTACATCTTCTGCCTTTTCTGCTAGGCTTCCTATGGACAACATTTGTGCAGCAGCTACTTGGTCAAGACCTCATACCTTTATCACTTATTACAACGTTGACAAGGCCTCCAGGGGCAGGGCCTCCTTTGGTTCTACTGCCCTGAAAAACATACTCCCATGATCCACCCGAGAAAGATGGTGCTTGGGATGCTACCCATCTGTAAGAATGAATGGCGAGATAGAACAACTTCACATAAAGAAGTTATGTACTCACCATAACGTTCCATGTGAGTTGCTCATCTCGCCTTCGTTCTTACTTTCCACCCTCCTACCCCTTCCAGGGTTTTTCGAGGACCGAGATACTAGTTTTATTCTGGTTGCTCAGTCTTTTCTACGGGTTTTCTCCTAAAGAGTGATAGAATGGCACATGGTATTATTAGACGCAGCAAACAAGATCTGAGGTAACTCAAGGTGCATCATGGGATAGGGACTTGGCCTCCAGCTGTCTGAAGACCTCGAGCTTTGTAGTAGGCCGACTCAAAGATGAGGATCGTCTCCGAACCCATCTGTAAGAATGAAGGCGAGATGAACAACTCACATAGAATGTTATGGTGAGTACATAACTTCTTTTTTCATTAGTTGTACATCAACAGTATACGTTGATGTACAACTAATTTTACATGCAAACTGCAAGTTTTTTTTATTTTTGTATAGCAGAACTGCATTTTCGACAAAATGCACTTTCGCTAAACTGGAATCGACAAAGTACGGTTCGATGATACAACCAGGACCCATATGTGTATATATATATATATATATATATATATATATATATATATATGTATGGGTCTACTTCTAATGACGGGTCTACTTCTAATGACCGAAACGCCGATTCGCCGACAGTGAAATCACCGACACCAGAAAACCGACAACACACAAACCCGACAACGCGAAACACCGAACACCATAACACCGACACACTACACGTAAACAACACAGTACACTACAACACATATCCACTAGCCCTAACCCAAACCCTAACCCTAAGGTCCGACACTACCGCACACTCTCCCTACCTGCACCCTAACCCTAACTCACTTACACACCCAACCCCAAGCTCCGACACTACCGCACACTCTCCCTACCTGCACCCTAACCCTAACTCACTTACACACCAACCCCAAGCTCCGACACTACCGCACACTCTCCCTACCTGCACCCTAACCCTAACTCACACACCCCGAACCCCAAGCTCCGACACTACCGCACACTCTCCCTACCTGCACCCTAACCCTAACTCACTTACACACCCCGAACCCCAAGCTCCGACACTACCGCACACTCACCTATCACACACCCTAACCCTACATCCCTGAGTATTGCACACTTACCTGTCCGCTCCCTACTCCTAAATCCCTCACTATCGCATACTTACCAGGTCGCGCTTACACATTCCCCTTGTCGGTCTTCCGTCTGTCGGGATTCGAGCGTGTCGGTCAACTGCGTTGTCGGTCGTTTCGTGTCGGTGATTTCACTGTCGGCGAATCGGCGTTTCGGTCATTAGAAGTAGACCCATATGTATATATATATATATATATATATATATATATATATATATGTGTGTGTGAAAAAACAAAGCAAAAGATAGGAAGGCTCCCACTAAAGTGCAGTGTTGTAGTATAAAATATACAACGAACAATACCAATACTGCCAACATAGCCAGATTATATTCCGTTCTCACATGGAAGCCAAGACAGCTCAAATAAAAACTCCAATAAATCGTAACAGTTCAAATTAATAGTCAATTTAATAAAATAAATACTTTTAACAAAATTAAAAGGATTAAGTGCTTTCAGGTTCTTACAACCCTTTATCAGATCTAGTCATTAAAATCACATTTCGTTTTTTTTTTTTTTTAATTTACTAGCATCTAATCAAAAGTCATATTCATCTTCAATTAGCCAACACCCATCCATGGATGCACGCACCAAAAGGCAAGAGTAAGAGAAATTCATTGGTCTAGCTCCAGCTCATAGAAACCAATGAAAAACACACATTACATTTCCAAACTCCTTCTACAACCAAAGAATATGACTGGCCCTCATTATCTGAAAAGTCTGATCATCGGTTGAGGTTGCCCAGCTTGTTATTGGTCAGAAAACACTTCACTGAGACCAGTGGAATCTCTTATGACTTTGCATACAGCCTATCCGTATGTGACCAACATTAACAAAATGGAAATAGAAAATAAAAAACAATCAATGGTCATGGTTGTTTCTATTCAATTAACAAAGTTCCTGGCCAGAATCTTTTCACTTAAGAAACAAAAACCCTCTCTGTGCTTATATTTTAAGTATATAGCATTCCGCATTCTCCAATCATGTGAAATTATGATGAACATGCTCAGGATCTATTGACAATGGCTTCTAAACCAAGACTTTGTCTGAGGCAAAATGAAGTAATACGTATATCCATTGAAAAACAAGTAGCTAAAAATGATTGTTTCCATTCAAATAAATCTTAAGTGTTTACAGTCTTTGAATTTTATGGTGGATTTTTAATTAAATTTTACATTAAAAGATTCTTCGGCCATCCTTATTCATTTCCATTTGGAAGCGTTGGTGGATTTTGAGTTTATTCTAATAGATGTTGTCATAAACTTTTTTATATATGGAATCATCATGCTGCACACCTCAGTAAAACTCTCTATGTGATATTGAAATTTAGTGCACAGGAGAAGTTAAAACCAATGTGGAGCCACGTGTGCGATCTTGCCCAGGTGGTTTGTAGATTATAGGATGACAGGAAAATCAACATAAAGTTCCTGTATCCTCTCTCCTCAGGGCTAATTTTAAGCAGGTACTTGGTCGTTCAAAGAACCAACCAATACGTATCTTAGGAGTTACGCATGGAAGACCCTCCAATATGTTACAAGTGTCTTCTTAATCTCTTCCTTTTTAACAGTTGCTTAAGGGGATAATTCATATTCAAGCCAGGAAATCTATATGCTAGCTCAACAGTATTATTGATATCACCACCTCTATTATTCTTACTGATGGTTACCATTACTCTGAAATGAAAGCGGTATCCTGAATTATCTAGAATATGTTTTACCAAGGGATTCTTCTGATCCATTAGTTTGATGTCACTGCATGTTTAGAAATTCTTTAAGTTGCCTTGTCAGTTTTCCCACATAGAATCAATTGCATAGGTCACATGTAGCCAAATAAATGACGTTTCTAGTGGTGCAGTCCGCATAAGAATTAAGAATATATTTCTTCCCTTGGGACGGATGTATAAAAGTCCTGTCTATGGTGATATACTTACAACTTGTACATCTGCAACATGAGAATGTGCCTTTTCAGTGTAAGATGCTCTTATTTTCCTTTGTTGCATCATTGCAAAGAATCTGCTTCAAATTCCAATAGTTTCTATAAGCAAAGTGTGGAGCAATAACAACTATATGCCTAAGTTTCTCATCAGATGTAAGGATTTTCCAGTTGTCTCTAATTACATTACATATGTATTTCGTATCACTGGAATAAGGAAGGATCATCCTTATATCTCTATTCTTATTTCTGCTTCATCTATAGGTGAAAGTGAAGCTGTCACAGAATTTAATAACATATTCCTTAACATGCTCAACTCCCTTGCCCCCATACGCAGTGTCAGAATAAAATCTGCCATATCCCCTTGGCTAACTCCTTCCACTTGCTCCCTAATGGCTCAAAGGGACAAAAATTGGAAGCTCTGGACCAAAACCAAGCTGCCCATGCACCTCCAACAATATAGACAATTTTGTAACCTTATTAAGAAAGAAATTATCAATGGCAAGAGAAATTACTACTCAAATCCCCCCAGAATATACCTACATAACCCAAAGAAATTCTGTCATGCAATTAATCAAATCCTTCATCCAGATAACCAATCTACTCCCCAGCCTAACCCCTCTATCACTCCCCTCCAAGCTGCTACTAACTTTAACTCCTACTTCATAGACTCCATCAATAGACTTATCAACCATCCAGACCCTAACTCCACCCCACCCTCCCCCTCATTCCCTCTAACTTCTCCTCCACTTTCTGTTTATAAACGGTATCCACCAGATACATAACATCTCTGCTCCTTAAACTTAAACCATGTTCTCCGTCCACGCTTTCCACAACTAGCTGCCAACTCCCTAGCCCTACCCATCTCTATTCTCATTAACCTATCTGTTACTGAAGCCAAAGTCCCAGCCATATGGAAAAAGTTCTACACTCTTCCCATCCATAAAAGAGGCAACTCCACAAAACTATCCAACTGTAGGCCCATAGCAATTCTATCACCCTTCTCTAAGATCTTAAAGAAATGTGTGCACAAACAATTCCTGCAATACCTTACACAAAAAAAAAACCTAATCACCCCCACTCAGCATGGCTTTCACCCTGGTCATAGTACCTCTACTGCCATCATCTCCTTCACAAACACCATTTCACAAGCCAGAGCCCAGAATACAATAGTCTCCTGTCTCTTTCTAGACCTCTCAAAGGCATATTACTACATCTCCCACCCCCTGCTGTTAGACAAACTCTCTCAAACCTATCCGCCATCACTATCTCCTAGTTATCTCAGTAACCGCTCCCAGTCTGTCAAATGGAGCTCTGCTATCTCCCCTGAATACACTATACAGGTGGGAGTACCCCAAGGGTCAATTCTAGGACCACTGCTATTTAATATTTTTACTAATCAACGTTCTACTTCTACCCCACACTCATCACTAGTCCAGTATGCAGATGACTCCACAATCATCTCCATTGCTGGCTCCTTTCTCAAACTCCATACTAGAACACAGAACTCCTTCTTGTCTACCGAAAACTGGCTCAACCAAAACCATCTAATCTTAAACCCAAAAAAGACCAAACTCTAACTTTTCATACTAAAAACAATGTCTCACCTGAAATCATCTTTCACCATCACTTCCCACAATAACACACCTATCACAGTTGAAAGCAACACCAAACTACTAGGAGTCATTATTGATAACCAGCTAAAATTTGATCTGCATGTTCTAAGTAACATTAAGAAAACCAATCAGAAACTCTGTCTTTTTTATAGAAATAAAAACTTACTCAAAAAGCTAAAATAGCTCTATTGCATGCCTACCTATTACCAACCCTTCTCTATGGCTCTCAAATTCTCACCAGTTTACAGGCCACACTTACATCTAAACTAGAATCCACTTACAACAAGGTAGATAAATTTGCTGCTGAACTACCATACTCATCTCATCACTGCCTCGCACTCAGGAAACTGAACTGGTTAGAATTCCCCAACTTCCTCCTCTCTCAACTCCAGATAATTAATTCTGTTCTATACCAGCCCACTTTCTGCCCCAGCATCACATATCATCTCCCTCTACACCCCTACAAGAACACTCTTGAGCTCTGACCAACATCTTTCACAAACCCAAGATCAACATAGAAAAAAATCTTTA
>NC_056743.1:1225764415-1225769415 GCF_019279795.1 Protopterus annectens
ACAGGTTTCTATCAACAACATGAATTGTGTTGAAAAGAAATGCTCTTTTGTTCCCCCTACTCTCCACTTACAGGTGCTTTTGAAGCTCTGTGTAAGAGGGAAATTGTTGATTTCCATTTTTCCTGCTAAACGACACCACCAGTGTTTTTTTTAAATTTGCTACCACTTGAATGTGAAGCCATTAATTACATTTCTGCTGACAGCAGCTTAAGGGTTATGAAGCCGGATAAAGGTGGGGGGTTGGTGATAATGATCTCTGTAGAATATTCTAACAGGATGCATGCTTTACTTATGAACTCCGACAAGAATGAGGGAGTTTCCCTTAATGGGATACATATTGCATATCGCAAGATTTATTTTTAAGCAACCTGCTTTTAAGAGATGAAATTTCTGCTGAGATTTATGATTTTTTTGTTCATCTCTCAGCCTACAATCCTGGTTATGTTCAGTCTTCCAAAAGTCCATAAGGATTTAGCCAACCCCCATGAGACCAGTAGTCCCAGCAAAAAAGTCAAAAGTATTCCCATTAGCAGCATTTGTTGATAAAAAGTTGAAAAATATTGTGGGTAATTTAAAATGCATCTTAAAAGATTCCTGGGACTTCGTGAGACATTTTCCAAAGATTCCCAGTTCTAATAATATCATCTTTGTTTGTATTGATGTCCAGTACCTTTTTGGCTGCATCCCTTCTGAGGAAGGTTTGTCATGGTTCACAAAATGTTTATCTTTGAGTGCCTATCTTCCCAGCCAGTAGAATTTTGATTAAATTCATGGAATTTATTTTGGATTACAATTTTATGATGTTTGAAGGGGAGTTTTTTAGGCAAAAGTCAGGTGTCGCTATGGGGGTCGCTTGTGCCCCCATATATGCAAATTTGATTGTGGTGGTGGGAACAACATGTGCTTTTCACATCTGCATTTAAGGATAGTTAGGCACATTATGTCCACTACCTTGATGACCAGTTTTTGATTTGGACAGATTCTGTTGAACAACTACAGTGCTTCTTTAATGTTATTAATTCGTCCACTTCCTTTTTAAGTTTTGCGCACTCAGTTTGTTTTCAATTCTTTGAATTACCTTGATGTCACCATTTATTGTGAGGATGGTATTAAGTCCAATATATTTAGAAAACACTCATTCTCGAACACCTATTTGCACTTTAATAGCTCACATCCCTTGTACCAGAAGAAATCGCTGGTCAAGCGTCAGTTTTTGCATTTGTCTCGTATGGTGGCCAATGTTGTGATTTTTGCACAAGAAGGTGATTTGCTACTGACATGTTTAAGGAGAGGGGTTACCCTGTACATTTTATTTCTCATATTAGACAAGTCCCCCACCTCTATCCAGTCACACTTCCCCCAACTGTCCAAATCCTGTCAGTACAAAGGCTGCCGCAATCTGTCTAATTTTAGCCCTGATACTTTTAATCAAATACTCTCCACTATTAATTGGTCCTTCCTTCATAATCTCTCCCTAGATGAAGCTGTACTTAAATTCAATAGCATCTTTCTTAACACTCGACTCCCTTGCCTTTATCAGAAAAATTAGAGTAAAATCTAACTTTGCACCTTGGTTAACTGAAGACACTCACTCCCTCATGCAAAAGAAGGATAGTGCTTGGAAAAAAACTGGTATAAACATAAATCCCCTTCCAGTTTTCAGCTTTACAAAGAACTACATAATTTAAAAAAAAAAATCAACCTTGACAAAAAAAGGTTTGACACTGTCAACAAGCTTCTTCACCCAGGTAACCCTGTGCAACAACTCCCTCCCCTAACGGCTCTGCCTTACAAACTGCTACACTTCTTAACACCGTCTTCATTGAGTCCATCCCAAAATTAAAAAATACACAAATGCCTATCCTTCTACCTCACCCCCACCTTCAACTCACTCAATCTCCTTTAACTTAAGCGCATCCCCTCTGCATATATCAGATCACTGCTCATTAAACTCAAGCCATGTTCCCCCTCCGCCGATAACCTACCTCCTCTCTTCCTTAAACTCGCAGCAACAACTATTGCATATCCCATCTTCATACTTATCAACAGATCAATCCAAGAACACATAGTCACTGGTATCTGGAAGAAATTCTGTGTTATTCCACTTCATAAAGGAGGTAACTTCAATGACCCCTCTAATTTCAGGCCTATCACTATCTTGTCTCCCCTATCAAAGATTCTTGAAAAATGTATTCATAAACAGCTCCTTGCTCATTTACTTCAAGAAAATCTCCTCACCCCTACCCAGCATGGCTTTTGGCCTAATCACTGTATGGCCACAGCACTATTATCTCTTGCACACAGTATCTCCACATCTCGGGACCAAAATAAACTTGTCTCATGTCTATTTCTTGACCTCTCTAAAGTGTTTGATACTGTCTCCCACAAACTACTTCTGTCCAAACTATCTAATCTTAATCTCTTCAGCTCTACTCTATACTGTTTCTCTAGCTGCATCTTTGACAGACTTCAGGCTGTGAAATGGCTCACTGCATCCTCCCCTTTCCTTCCAGTGCACACAGGGGTTCCCCAAGGCTCCATCCTTGGACCACTTCTGTTCATCATTTTAACTAACAACCTCTATCAATCCTGTCCTCAATCCTCTCTAATACAATATGCTGATGAATCTACTATAATTTCCACATCTGACAATCTACCCCACCTCCACACCATTACCCAAGAATCTCAACATCAACACTCTGTTGAAAAATGGCTAGCATTCAACCAGCTCCTTCTTAACCCTAATAAAACTAACCCCCCTCTTCCTCCCTAAATTCCTTCAACACCTCAAATCCACCATTACAGTCACCTCACTAAATAACACTTCTATCAAGGTTGAACCCCACACTAAACTGGTAGGGGTTATAACTGACTATCTTAAATTCGATCTTCAAATCCAAAACTGCATTACAAAGGCTCACCAAAAATGTGGCCTACTCTGTAGAATTAAAAAAATTCCTGACAAACTAATCCAAACTATCTCTGGCACAATCATACCTACTTCCCAGCTTACTATATGCTGCCCCAAACCTCACCAGCCTTCAAACTATTCTTTTGACTAAGTTAGAACGTACATATAATAAAATAGCTAGATTTGCTACCAGTTTACCACATTGCCCACACCACTGCCTTTTTCTAAAAACCTACAGTGGTCTGAATTTTGCCATCAACTCCTTTTGCCTCATCTTCACCTCATCCACTCCTTATTAAACCAAGCCCACTCCTGTCATGCTGTCTCTACCCTCATCACTCCCTACATACCCAACCGTACCCTTCGCAGCTCAGACATACACCTCCTTTAGATCTACAAACCCAACAAAATTATTGGCAAACTTCTGTATAACCACTCAGTCACAAATGCTTGGAATGAACTGTCCCAATGCATACGATCAATTACTAACAAACTGTTACAAAAAAAAACATTAATGGACAATCTGCTAAATTCCTGGACTTGCTCTTGTAGTAACCCAGCTTAATCAACCTCTATCCCTCCCCTCTACTATCTAATTTCCCATCCTTTCAGTCTCTCCCGTCTACCTACCCACCTTTTTCTTATCCTCTGTTTGTTCCACAGGATAGCTTATACTACAGTCTTTTCACTTCTGCTGTGTGTTACAAATTATTCCTGAACCATATGCAAGAAACTGTTACTAGTGACTATAGGATGAACCTACCTGTGCCACTGTATCATAACACTGTTACTGGACTATGTTAAAAAATCCCTTTCATTTCTAAGATGATGCCTTATATCAGTAACAAATTATACTGTAACTATGTATGGGATGCTACTACATTTGCTTTCGTTTGCTTACTGTTGTACAGTTTGGTATTATTTCTTACTTTGACTATGCACAGATTGTAACTGTATCAGATTACTGTTTTACTTTATTGTGATTACTTTTATAATTAACTGTAGATTATGTACCATTTGGAGTTTTTCTCCTCGGGTGTCTGTTGAAAAAGGGCATCTGCCCAAACAGACTAACCCAGTTAACAAATGTCAGATAAATAAAATAAATAAATCGGTAAGTTGAGACTAACAGGTTGGGACATTTTCATCCTGCCCTAGGTCAACCTGATGTCAAGTCCCCTGAAGGCGATGTGGCTGACATATCAACAAGCCTTATCTTGTAGTATTATCCTTTCACATTTATTATTAGATAGATTGTGAATAAGTACCATTTTTTTAAAGTGGATAGGGAGATTTTGACATTACTGGGTGACATGCCCAAACAAGTCTTCAAAAGGAGTCAAAATTTAAAACCGGTATTTGAAGCATCCAAACAGGAAAAAGGGTAGAGGCATAAGAACATGCAACTGCTGTAAGCAGTGCAGCTTCATCCTAGAAGCTAAAGATATTTTCATTGTACCCCCAAATTTACCATTTTTTTAATGAGGGGTTGCGATTGCAATTCTTCAAGGATAGTGTACGTTGCTCGTTGCTCATCATGTAATTCTTACTATACTGGCAAAACTGATCGTGTTCTTAAACGCAGAATTTATGAGCACTTAAATGTCATTGAAAATAGAAACACCAGCAGTGCTCTTTACAAACATACTTTGAGTTGTTCTATCTTTATTTCTTTTAAGTTTGCAGTCCCGGAAAAATTGAATATTACCACGAGGGCTATTGAAACCATTTTGAAGGTGTAGGAATTACTTTGGCAATTTTGCCTTAATTCAATGGACCCAACTTGTCTTAATGAAAATACTTTTGTTCTTAGTGTTTTAAAACTTAAGAGTGTGTGATTAATTTCAAAGAATGTTGTTTTTCAATATATATACTGTATTATGTATTTGGCTTTTTATGTTTTACATTTTATGTCTTGCTTTTACATATTATTGTTTAATTGTATGTAAATTGCTTGGGGGGGTCCTTTTCAATTTGTTGTGAATTAGCTTCCTGTTTTAGTGTTATTTAAACTTGGATTTTTGGCAGAGATTTGTTCTGAAGAAGTCAGTTGAAGGGTTCTAATCTGATGAAAGAGCTTAATGTGGCA
>NC_056743.1:1225776915-1225793643 GCF_019279795.1 Protopterus annectens
GTGTTTGGAAGAGCTGAATTGGCAAGGAGATGCTGGTTTAACTGTATACTCCAGGGTATGGCTTCTGTGGGTAGAACTAGCTCTTGGATTCAAGGGCCTGGGATGTGATGAGGAAGTAGAAGGGAGTGGAGAGATCACAACTGGAACTGACTTTGTTGGATCCGAGTACTGTTTAGGATCTAAAGGAAGGCTTCTAGACTTAGGATCTGAGGAAGTGAGATCCGAAATTTCATGGAGCTTCTCCAGCGGCTCTGAGGATGCCCTAGGGGACTTCAGAGGAGAACTCTTTATTGCGTCTGAAGAAACTGTCTTGGCTGATTTTAGAGGGGTTTGAGCCCCAGAAGACATTGGTAGTAGTCCTTTAAGAATTAACTTATTGCACCTATTGGCTAATGCTCTGGGGTTAAAACTAGAGCATACCATGCAGGCTGCATTGAGATGGTCTGGTCCTAAGCAGTAAGCACACTTCTTGTGGGCATCTGAAATGGGGATCTTATGCCAACAAGAAGTGCATTTTTTAAAACATGTCTGTT
The DNA here is from genome assembly GCF_019279795.1 of Protopterus annectens. Classification (NCBI taxonomy): domain Eukaryota; kingdom Metazoa; phylum Chordata; order Ceratodontiformes; family Protopteridae; genus Protopterus; species Protopterus annectens. The sequence continues at coordinate 1,225,777,449 of NC_056743.1, forward strand.
CTCCGACATAGTGAAAAAAAAAACAGAGTGTACAGAACACAAAAAAAAAAGGGCAAGAGGGACAACTTTTTTTTTTTTTTTAACTGAAAAAATAGAGTATATAGGTGAATGCCAGTACTAATATTTAACACCCAGCAAAAAACCAAGGGAGAAATAATGAAAAAGATGTTTATATAGGAAAAAAGGATAAAATAATAATTATTATGAAAAAACATCAACCTTACTAGCTCGAGAGTGGAACCTGCGGCTAACCACGATGGTGGCAAACTGGATCTGAGGTAATGGGAATGGAATAAGGAATTATGGGTAGAGGGAGGCGCTCACAAGCTGGATCTGAAGTCTAGTGTATGCGGCCAAGTTGGATCCAATCTCATTTGTGAGGAAGAATGAAAAGGACATCAGATCCATAAATTACAGCAAATCTCAGTTAAAATCATCTGAGACACTGGAATTCATAGGAGCAATTTTCAACACAATATCAGTGACAGCTTCTCTTCCTCTCTCAAGAGAGCAAACTGTCAGATTCCAGGTCAGGAAAATAATTCACAGTACCACAGTCTCAGCCCAATTGATTCTACAAGCCTTGGGATCAATGTCATTGGCTATAGTCCTAGTTCTTGTAGCAAGATTGTACATGAGAATTCTTCAGTGGATGTTAGCAACACAATGGTCTATTGTTTACCAACACATGTTAGCCAAAATAAGAAACTCTTAAGCATGCAAGAGATACGGATCAGGTTCTACAAGGATGTCCTTTCATTCTGCCTCAGCCCAAGGCCATAGTAACCAGGGATGCATTCCAGATTGGGTGGGTGGGGGGCACTTTCTGGGGAAAACAGTCCAAGCACTTAGTCCCCTGAGGAGGAGATTATGCATTTCAATGTCTTGGAAATGACAGCAATACTCTTAGAGTTGCAAGTCTTCCAAGATTTTCGCCCTTTTGGGACAGTTATAATTCAGATGGGCAACATGTCAGTAGTTTGGTACATCAGCAAACAAGGATGAACCAGGTCTTACCCCTTGTGTCAGGAAGCCCTCAGAGTGTGGCAATGGGTGATCTCTTTCAACCACTTTCTGATAGCAATGCGCATTCCAGGGAAGTCCAGCATGATAGCAGACACATTGAGCAGGTCCATCCTACTACCACACAAGTGGTCTGCAACATAAAAGTGGCAGAAATTATTTTCTATCAATGGGACCAGCCTTGCTGTGATCTTTTTGCATCTTCCCTAAACAACAAGTACAGCAGCTTTTTTGCCCTGATCCCCCCACTGAGGGAATCACCGAGGGATGCTGTACTCCAAGATTAGCCCCTCCCTGGTCTCCTCTATGCCTGTCCCTCAACTCCCCTAATTCGCAATTTCTACAGAAAGCTGTCTGGTTGAAAAGCAAAATCATCCTTATTACACCTGGCAGAGTGAGATTTGGTTCCCCTTTCTTTGGCCTCATCTACTTTACCCACCTTGGATTCTGGATCTGATTCCAGACCTCCTGTCTCACCCGACAGGCATGATTCATCCGGATATCTCAAACCTCAAGCTAACAGCATTGTTTCTCCTTTTCCTATAACAGCCAGACAACTGATGCTGTCTTCCCCTATCCATTAGATACTTTTATCTTTCCATAAAGATTTTACAAGAAAACTTTTTAGAAGTAAATGGAAAATATTTGTTTTTTGACCTCTTCTCAGCCCCTGTACAAAGTGTTCTTGAATTTTTATCAAACATTTTTAATGAAGGAGCTAGCTTCTCAACCATTAGAGTCCAGTTAGTATCCATCTCTAACTTTCATATTGGATTTGAGAATTCTTACCCTGGCTTCATCTAAACTTTGTAAGGCCTTTTTGAGAGGCACTCTCCTGATGAACCCCCCCCATAAAGACCCAACTCCATTATGGGATTTAAATTTGGTACACCGGGCCTTAATTCATCCCCTCCCCTTGAACGAGCAGCAACATTCAATCTTAAATTTCTGACCTGGAAAACTATTTTTCTAGAGGCCATTTCCTCTCCTGCAAGAATTTCAGAACTTCAAGCAATGTCCTTTAAACCTTCCTACTTGAATTTTCATAGTATTAGGGTAATGTTACGTGCCACCACTTCTTTCCTTCCTAAGGTAGTATCCGAATCTGGTATCAACCATTCCATTAATCTCCCAGTTTTCCTTCCAAAATTTGCAAAGGTGAATATATGTTGCATTTATTAGATGTTCACAGACAATTACGTTTTTCTTTACATGGAGCAAAAGAAATTAGGAAAACAGATCAATTATTTGTGTCCTTTGTAGATTCTCAATTGGGCAAGTCAGTTGCAGAGGTAGCTTTAGCCAGATGGCTGACGAATTGCATATCATTTGTCTATAACAAGTTGTGTCCAACCTTACCAAAACCTTTAAGAGCCCATTCCACTAGGTACATGGCAACATCTTTAGTCTTCCTCTCTAGGGCTTCCATGATATATGTGCGGCTGCAACCTGGGCCAATCCTCATATCTTTATCACTCATTACAAGCTGGATATGGTCTCAAGGGGAAGAGGAACTTTTGGCTCAGCTGTGCTGAATATCCTTAGAGTCCACCTGGGTTTTTAGTTAGTTGGGGGCTGTGTCCCAACAGTTGAGGAATGAATGAAAATTGACATCATCAGATAAAAAAGTTGTGTACTTATCATAACATTCTGTCTGTGTTGTCCATGTTCATTCTTCCTCAATTTCGCACCTGCCAACCCCCAACTTTTCCACTGTTGATTTCTGGAAGAACGAGAGCTGAGCTAATAAGGACATCACTGTCCTTCTTGTTGAGCTCCAGGTATAGTTTCTTCTGTCATATGTTATTAGTACACCCTACTTTATGTAAACCAACAAACAAGATCTGAGATATGTTGGGGGTTGGTGCATTGTGGATAAGGGAGGAGTTCCAGAGCTTTTTGTTGGCCACGAGCTAAAGTAACAGACAAGATGGATTTGAGGATTGAATCCTAACTCAACAGTTGAGGAAGAATGAAAATGGACAACACAGATGGAGCATTATGGTAAGTACATAACTTTTTTTTTTTAACCACCATTGACTCGCTCACCATTGGTAACATCACCCAGTTGTGATTTAAAATTTTTGACCTGAACTATACTCTTTTTTAGTGGCAATTACCTCTGCTAGAAGAGTCTCAGAAATTCAAGCCCTATCTTCTAAGCCACCTTATTTGATTTTTCATAAGGTTAGGGTATCCTTAAGAACCAACCCATCCTTTCTTCCTAAGGTGGTATCAGAATCCAGTATCAGTCAAGCTATCAACTTGCCAGTTTTCTTTCCAAATATCTCAAACAAAAGAAAGTATATGTTGCACCTGTTGGATATTCACAGACAGTTATGTTTTTATCTGCATAGGACAAAATTATTTTCTGGAAATTTGATCAATTATTTGTCTCCTTTTCAAATTCAAAATTGGGCAAACCAGTTACTAAAGTGACTTTAGCCAAATGGTTAACTGATTGTATTTCCGTTATTTACAAAAAATTAGGTTTACCTTTACCAAAACTACTAAGAGCTCATTCCACCACATCTATGACAACTTCTCCTGTTTTTTTTTTCCGATCATCCTTGGATGATTTTTCTGCAGCTGCAACTTGGGCCAATCCTCATACCTTTATTGCTCATTGCAAATTGGATTTGGTCTGTAGAGAAAGAGCAGCGTTTAGCTCAGCGGTGCTCAGGAATATCCTTCTGTGATGATGTGAGGTTTTGCCAGCTATGCCAGGAGAAGTAGGGCAGTGGATGTGTAATAACATATACCAGCACAGCTAGCAGGAATTTTTTTTTTTAAAAATTACATGTCATTTGTATATCAAACTGATTTGTACAGATATTTGTGTTGAAAAATGTATCAACAGTGGGTCCTGACTGTAGTGTAACTGACTAAGTGTATATGTTTTAACAGAGAATACTGGAAGAGAAGAGGTTAATCTCAGTCCAGCTAACTTTGAAAAATAGTAAGAAATTAAATTACTTAAGTAAATAAAGACTTTGGGCTGGATTCACGATGGCTTGCACGGAGTCTAAGAGTAGAGTAAGACTCCTTGCAGCCATCATGTCCGACGAGCGATCCAGGAACAGCCTGCAGGGGCATGCAAGAGAGCTTCTAAAACGGCTCTTACATGGACAGGGCTGGGATATGCAAATTACCTCAATTGCAGGAGAAAGGCATGCAAATGAGGTAGATGTGCGATTCAGGAAACGCGAACCTGTCCGAGTAAGAACAATGTTATTTGCAGAAATGTACTCAGTTGACAACTGAGTACCATTCTGCAAATAGCAAAACGGAGCCATGACAGCTCCAATTAAAGGTTGCATCCAGTGCAGGAAGCATGCCAATGGCCAAATATACGGCCATTGGCAATGTTTCCCGATGCAGTATGAAAAAAAAATAATTTTTTTCTCCAATTTCCGATGTTTAAGCATAGCGCAGCGCCGCGCAAACGGGCTGCGCTCTAAAAACCAGAAAACTAAAAATTAAAACCCACAAATGTGGATCTTATTTAAATTGTTAATGTACAATGCAAGGGAACGGCAGACTGAAGACAACATGGCCACCGAGTAGAGGTTGCTAAGGTGGGAAGCTCAGTCTAAGAGATGTAACCAAGCATTAGTAGGCAATCCTATGCAAAGGAGGGTTAGGATAGTGAATCGCAAGTTTACATAGCAAATGAGCACAGTCAGTGGAGTGTAGGAGTAGGATAAGGGGAGTAACAGAGCAGAAGATAGGTGACATCACGAGTGGGGTATGTATGAAAGAAGTGAAGCTCATTGGAGCAGAGTAGCATGTGTCAGCTGTCATTTACACATCATGGAAAGAGGTGTGTCAACAAGTAGGCTAGGTAAAGGCAAAAAATGGAAGGTGTATGCCGTGGATAACACCAATTTTCTTGCTGAGCAGGTATGCGTGTCTGTGCACGCCTGTAAACCCGAGTAAGACAGAGTGCGTGTGTGTAAGCATGAGTGCGTGCGTTTAAGCCGGAGTAAGCATGTATAAGGCTGTTTAAAGAGTTGTAAGCGCGTTTGCACGTGTTTTAACCCGAATAAGCAAGTTTTGGTCCATGTAAGCATGTGTGCATGCGTGTGAGCTGCTGTGAGCGTGTTTCCGCTTGTGTGTGTGGCACTGCCCCCCCGAGGAAACAGAAAGGAAAAAGGAAGCACAACAAATAGTAGGAAGCTACCAGGGAGTACTAGCAGAGCTAGCAGGTGAAAACAATCAGAATCAGGCAATTACACAGGCAGTAAACTAGCCCAGCCCAGCATAGCACTTAAAACTCTGCAAACAGCCCATTATGTTTCTCACAACAGACACTGCAGTAAGCTAATAGAAGTGAAAAGAAAAAGTTTTACTGAGACAAAGAAATGTTAGGGGCTGCCATTGCTGTTATAAGGCGACATATGCAACGTGCTGAGGGTGGTGACAATGGAAATGCTGCTGGACAACCCACAGTGAGGAGATGGAGAAGAGTGTACAGGCCCAGGGTAACCTACCAGGGGCTACATGAGCTGGAGATAGTGGAGCACTATAGAGTAGACAGAGACCTCCTGCAGCAAATTGTTGAGCTGTGCAGGCCATGCCTCACACACAGAACCAACAGTGGGGAACCCATCCCAGTGAAAACCAAGGTATGTGTTGGCCTAAGAATATTAGCAACAGGTACCTTCCAGAGACCAACTGGTGATATGATGGGGATATCACAGGCATCAGCATCCAGGGTACTGCACCAGTTCCTGGATGCCATGTCAGCACATGTTGGTGATCATGTATATTTCCCCAATTCCCGTGAGGTATTGGCCAGCAATATGCGTCTCTTCCAGCAAATAGCGGAATACCCTGAAGTACTGGGTGCAATAGACTGCACGCACATACGCATCAAAGCACCAGCCGGCAAACGGGGTAGGGTCTACTTCAACTGCAAGGGCTTCCCCTCCATCAACTGCCAGGTCGTGTGTGATGTCCAGGGCATAATACTGAATGTGTGTGCTGGCTGCCCTGGAAGCTACCATGATTCCCATATCTGGCATCTGACGCAGCTGTACCAGACATTTGCTAATGGGGACAACCCACATGGTCACCTAGTGGGGGATGCTGGCTATGCACTGGAGCCGTGGCTGATGACACCTATCAGAAACGCACACACACCTGAACAGGAGCGCCATAATGAGGCACACACACAAACACGTAATGTAATCGAGCATGTGTTTGGGCTGCTCAAGTCACATTTCCGGTGCCTGGACACATCTGATGGAGCCTTGCAGTACTCACCAACTACATGTTCCCAAATTGTCATGGTATGCGCTATGCTACATAATATGATCCTGTGAAAACAGCTGCAGCAGGACCAGCATAGGCCTGGGCCAAACAGCCCCCCACCATTGCCAAGGCCATCACAGGCAGAGCGTGACTTGGAGGAGGAACAACCTGAGCCTGCCCCAGTAGGCAGAAGGAGGCATGCCCAGTATGCTTTGGCCTTGGCAAAGAGGCAACACATAGCACATACACTGGCTCAGTAGGAACTCTGGAAATGATACCTCTCTCTGACTTGCACATATAGTAAAAGGGATGCCTAAGTTGACACTACCTGCTTTCAAACATGTACAGGGAGTGTAGTATGTGCATCCGACATAGGCAGCCCTGCAGCACCACCTGAGGCATGATTGCCATGTGTTAAGCAATATAAAGCAGTGCTAAACAGCATTTACCACCATGTAGTATATGCATACAAAATCGCACACACCAACTAGCACAACTGTGGTCAATGTTGAGTAATATTGGGCAACGTCCAGCAATGTTGGTGAATATTGAGCAATGTCGGACAAGTCTGGTCTAAGTAGGGCATAGCTGAACAAAAGCCAACATGCTCATATTTGCTTAACTGGCCCTTAAGCAGTCTGGTCTGCTCAGTATGAAAATATAAAGCAGTAATGGACCTTAAACCTAGGATACTGTGCACTATAGTTAAAGTACTGAACCACTAAGCCATGACAGTATTGCAGTGGTCAGCCTGTATGAAGGAATGTTGATAAGTCTATGCAAAGTATCTCATGGAAACCCTGCAGGCACAGCATAATCCCTGTCGAGTTATGACACAAAGGTGAGTCCTGCAGTAAGAACAGAACCTGACTTCCAACACACACAGTATAAATGTTAATATTGGTCATGTTCACACACATCAACAAATGTAGTGGACCTCAGATAGCAACATACTGAAAGGTCACACTGGGCATGCTCACACACTTGAATAAATGAGACAAATGTCAGGCAACAAAACACGGAAAGCCTGAACTGGGCATGCTCACACACTTAGGCCATGTCTGAGTACAGCAGTGGGCCACACATATCTGGCAGTTGCATGCGTTAACCCAGGAACCCCTAACTATCCAGCAATCTGCCCTGTGTACACAGTTATATGACAGACACAAATATAATATAGTGGAACCCTGTCATAATCAAATATGTTCTGCAGATACCTAAGTTGTTCATAGAAACTGGTAAAGCAAAGATGATAAAGACCTGCAAACAGTATCAGCAATAACTATTGTGCATCCCAAACATTAGCATAGGTTCAGAGGCCGATACTAGGCCATCTGCCCTAGGGCATGTACAAGCCTAGCCAGAGTGTGTTTGGCATTCGCAACCCTGTCAGATTACTACACTGTGTGTGTGAATAGTAGGTCACACAAGATAGCCCATGTATGCTTAGGCTAGTGTGCCTCTGTCTAGCAGGGACACAGATGATATCCCAGGGGTAAACATACGATCACCCATACAGTCGTCAAGATGTCTCCTGTAAGTGGTCAGTGGGTGGCTCTGCCTATGTGAAACTGGGATTACAATCCGGAGTGAGTGGAGCCTCTGGGATAAGAATCTGTCCCTCCAGCATGTCCTATTAACATCTGTGCTGAGGTATATGTCCCTGGAGTGTGTAGCTCCAAGGGAGTCTGATATCCTGAGGTGGAGCCTGTCCAGTAATTCTGGGTTGGGTATAACTGTAGACAACAGGCACACATCATATCCGAGTAGGTGGTAAGCGACCGAGTAGAGCTGGAGCTACTGCATCCGAACTGTGCAGGGCATCCGTGTGAGTCCCTAGATCTGCTTGGTGAGGAACTTCTGTGGCCAGTACAGTTGCTGCAGGTGTTGGGTAAGGTACACCCTAAATGTGGCATTGTAACCAAGCATGGTTGTGATGAGTATAGGGGCACAATGACCTCACTCGATCTAGATGTGAAACCATATGGGATAAGGTGGCCTATATAGGTCTGTCCAACCACTTTGGCAATGTGATTGTCAAAGGCGACAGTACGAACAAACCCCTAACAACTCCTACCGTATGTAATGGAGTACTACCTATGTGGTAATGTGTGGACATGTCGTTATTCCCAAAGGGGATGACTATGCAACTAATGGCATTTAGCTGTAGGCCATGGCTCAGGCACTAGTCATCAATCTCTGTGAGACCCTGTTTGAGTATGCATGTGGCAGCTGGAGAGTTGATTATGGCACCCAGTTTGCAGTCAAGTGCGAACATGGTCAGCCATATTCCCCCTGTGGTAGCCTGTACGTCAGACAAATATATACTGAACAAGAGAGGTCCCAGGACTGAGCCGTGTGGGATGCCACGTGTAACTGGTGTATAGTCAGACATGGCATCTGCAATTCTGACCATATGGGTGCTATCCCTGATCTAGGTAGCAATCCATCGTGTGAGATATGTGTCCATATCGATGCTGGTGAGCCTATGCATAATGGCCCAGTGGGTTATTGTGTTGAAGGGTTTTGCAAGGTTCAGTTAGGCTGTGTGGACAACCGTCCCTATGTTGATGGACCTGTTAACTGTTTAAAGAATACAAACAGGTTCAAGAGGCAAGATCTGCCCACAACAATGCTGAAATGTGTAGGACACAGTGCCTGTAGGTTCCCGATGTCTATGTGTATGAGTCCCATGACAATACGCTCCATAGCTTTGCAGAACAGGCTAGTTAGGCTTATAGGGCAATATTGTCTGTGGTCCGTTGTGGCACCAACTCTGTGGAGTGGAACCATTGTCGCTGTATGCCATTCCTTGGGTACATATCCTGTAGTAACTCCGATATTTAACAGTGATGTAATGTAAGGGTTACGTCTGTCATGAAGCTCGTGTAAGATGCAGGCCGGGACACCCTCTGGTCCCATTGATGCTGTGATGTATGCTTTGGGGAGGGCAACACTCACCTGTTACTGTGTGATGTCAGGGAGGTTGCACTCTGTTGGGATGGGGGGGAGGACATCTGCACTGAACCTGTTTGCCAGGATGTTGGCAATGCCAGTGGGTTCAGGGTAAGTTTAGTCAGTATGCAGTAACTCACAGCATATCAGTGAGTGTCCACCCAGGTTCCTGACATAACTGAAGAAGGCCATGTGATAGTCCTATGTGTCTGGTGCAATTGTCCGGTAGAAGCGGCCCCTAGAAAGTTCATGAGTGATCGTAGCTGTCTGCTAGTACAGATCACAGATGCCTTCCCCATCTGGGATTGTGCTCTATCATGTAGTAGCTTCCTCCTGACGTTGTACAGCTTATTAATGGCTGGGGCCTACCAGACAGGTCCCCTGCCATTGGAGGAGTGAGTCCTCTTGTTATTTGGGATAGCACAATCCATGTAGTCCACTAGGTGTCCATAGAATGTGTATGTAAAGGATTCAGCAGTCTGAGCCGTATTTGCCACTGTCTCAGGGTCTCTGAAGGATACCACCTTGCTTTGGTGAAGTGAGACGTTGGCTCATGAGAAGTTCACCAAGATTACCCAAGATGGGTGTGTGGAGGGTATATGTATGTCCAGTGAGATACATGTATGTTCTGACCTTACCAATGAGGGGTATATCCCTGGTGTGGAACATAGAGTCCCCATGTTGGTGATGGTCAGGTCCAGGTGTGGCTGTGCTGACTGGTTGTGCCATAGCATATGATTCTACAAATTGTAGTGACTGTTGGGCAAGGGTGTTGGGGCTTGAGTAGTATCCCCAGTCAATAATTGTGTATTTGAAGTCACCCAATATAATGGTGTTTGTGGAGACCTTCATATTCTCCATAGTTCCCATGAAAGCTGAATGTGGTTCCTGAGTTTGGGAGGGTGGTCTGTAGCAGGCAACAAACTGAAAGGCAGTTTTGCACAATGGTAGTTGTATATGTATGGTCTGTGATGCTTTGTGCAGTGCTACTAACCCGGAGGTGTGTGTATCTGTGATGTATATGGATACTCCCCCTAGTTGTGTCTGTTCCAAGTCTTGTGGTCAGAAAGCATGGTATGAAACATAACCTGGTAATGCTGTTGTGCATAAGTGAGCCTGAACCAGGCGTCTGTTAGTGCACAGATATCGCTATCCTCCATACTGAGGAGAGTCCTGAGTGGCTGCAATATGAGGGTAACACATCTGGTGTTGAGCAGCATTACCCTTAGTTTCATTTAACCTGTAATGTCTATGGAGGTGGGTTTGTCTTTTGAGCCCTGCTTAAGAAAGGCACTATGGTGGTAGCAATAGCCTTAGCCAGCATTCGAAAGTCCAAGGGTGACAGGTGCAAGCTGTCCATAGTGAAGCTACGTGGCATGTCGAGCATGTCACCACAGGCTGACAGACACTGTATCCCCTATGAATGACACCAATTTGTTAGCCAACTGTTAAACATGATATGTTTGTCTGTATACTGTGACATCATAATTGGTGGGTGTAAGATGCTAGACAAGGTCAGGGTCATACTGGCCTGGGCTACATGATCAGAGTGTTCCTCCATGTATCATGTCATGTGGTCCAGGGAGTAACGTGTGCAGTTGCCTTTGAGAGGAGTGCCCTTTTTGGAGACTGGGAAAACTCACTAAAAGAGGTACATTCCTCTTTGGAAAGTCTGATGATGTCACTATCCTACATATACAGCAGGAGAAGGAAAACCAGCCAGTAAAGCAAATAGCTCGCTGTGTTAATGCATCTCTCTCTAGTATCATAACATAGTTAGGTAGGGGTTTAAACATTGACAGTGTGTGTGTCACTGTTAGTCAATGCGGTGTGGGTTTTGGTTTTACTATGGTAGGACATATTATGATTAAAACAGTAAGTGCATTGCACACATCAGGTATCTGCATGGCAAATATATATGTGTACATCTCCCCTCAATCAGTACATAGGTGTGAAGCCTGCATACTACATGAATACATCTGTTTCCATTGACAGGTTGTGCTGCTGCTTCTCAGATTGTAGGTCACATATGTATGTATGTGACAAGGCCGTCCACTGTTGTGATTTGTGGCCAAGGTCATCTGTGCCACACACACCCATGACAGTTAAAGAGTAGTGTGAGGGTATATGCCTGGGGTATATGTCAGACTTGTTCATACACAACAAAGACTGGCAATAATGGACAGTCTGTATAGGTGTACAACTGCTTTGTGGATATGCATTCAGGCCTCTAATGTCTTGTGATACACCGAGGGACTCCACAATACCTATGAATATGTGGATACCAAGGGACACATGACATAACACGAGGCTGTATGTACACATTGGTACCCAACATACATGTTGAGGTCTACCATCAATGTGGTACTGACGGATAGTATGTATAGTAAATGTGGATGACTATGCCATAGCCGGCTTACTGCTATACAGCATGTATCAGACAACAGGTATCTGTCTGTATGATACCCTTGTGTAGGATATGCGTCCCATCCAGGGAATGCATTGTAGGCCAATGCATGCATTTCCAGATGTGGATGGACACATCCCTAGTGTGTTTGCATGTACCTAAGGGGGCTATATGCCAAACAGGTGTGGTCCCAGGAATGGGTGACGGTCAATACCACTGGTTAGTGTTAGAGTATAGTACCGGAAGGATCCAACTGTTACTGAGTTCCCTACAACTTTGTGTCATTTGTCAGGACATAAGTTCATAGGTTCATAGGTTCATACTAGGCTATCTGCCCTAGGGCATTTATAAGCCTAGCCAGAGTGTGTTTGGCTTTCGCCACCCATTTTAAGTGAATTTTGCTATGCCCTTTTTCGAGGTTAGTATACTGTGCCTCTGACTAACAGTGACACAGAAGTGATACCCGGGGTAAACCTACTATCTCCCATCCACTCATCAAGATTCCTCTGGAAGAGAGTCAATGAGGGACTCTGCCTAACCTGGACTGGGATTTTATTCCAGAGTGAAGGGAGCCTCTGGGTTATGAATCTGTCCCTTCAGCATGTCCTATTTATTTCAGTGCTGAGGTTCAAGTCTCTCGAGCGCGTAGCTCAAAGGGATTTGGATTTTCTGAGGTGCAGCATGTCCATTAATTCCGGGTTGGACATGGCTTTATACGTCAGGCACAGATCGCCTCTGAGCAGGCAGTATGCCACTGAGTAGAGCTGGAGTTTCTTTAACCGGCAGCATATGGCATCTGTTTGAGCCCTTTGATCCTCTTGGTGAGGTACTTTTGGGGTCTTTCCAGTTGCTGCAGGTGTCTGGTAAGGTACATCCCAAAAGGGTCATTGTACTCCATTATGGGCCTGATGAGGGATGAGTAAAGAGGCACGATGACCTCCCCTGATCTAGATGTGAATCCCTTCATGATTAGGTGGGCTATATAAAATGTTTTTCTAAACACTTTGGCCACGTGGTTGTCAAATGAGAGATTGCTATCAACTTGGGTCCCCAGGTCCCTAATTACTTCTTCCATACTTAATGGATTACCACCTATGTGGTAATTTGTGGGCACTTTGTTTTTGCCAAAGGGGATGACTATACACTTTTTGGCGTTTAGCTTCAGGCCATGGCTCTGGCACCAGTTGTCTGTTTCTATGAGGCCGTTTTGTAGGATGCTTGTGTCGGCTGGAGAGTCTATTATGGCACCCAGTTTGCAGTCATCTGCGAACTTGGTCAGCCACAGTCCTTCCGTGTTAGCCTGTACCTCTGAGAAATATATACCGAACAAGAGAGGTCCCAGGACTGAGCCTTGTGGGACGCCACTTGTAACTGGTTTGGAGTCTGACATGGCTCCAGCAATTCTAACCATGTGGGTTCGGTCCTTGAGTCAGTTTGCAGCCCATCTAGTGACATAGGGGTTTATATTTAAGCTGGTGAGCTTATCTATAATGCCTGAGTGGGGTATTGTATCGAAGGCTTTTGCAAGGTCCAGGTAGGCTGTGTGGACCACCTTCCCCTCGTCAATGGCCTTGGTGACTGTTTCAAAGAAATCAACCAGGTTTAAGAGGCAGGATCTGCCCTTAACAAAGCCGAACTGGGTAGGATCCAGTGTCTGTAGGTCCCCAATATCTTCATTTATGAGGTCCTTGATGATCCTTTCCATAGCTTTGCAGACCAAGCTAGACAAGCTTATGGGGTGATAGTTTCCAGGATCCGTTGAGGCACCACCTTTGCGGAGATGGACCACTGTTGCTGTACGCCACTCTTTGGGTACATATCCTGTAGTAAGGCTGAGATTGAACAGTAGTTTTATGTTTGGGTTTAGTTCTTCTTGGAGTTCATGTAGGACGCAGCCCGAGACACCGTCTGGTCCCTTGATGCTGTGCTTTTTGCTTTGGAGAGGGCGGCTCTTACCTGAGCATCTGAGATGTCAGGGGAGCAGCACTCTGCTGGGATAGATATTTGCCCTTTTGGTGGGGAAGGGGGGGAGAAGTTTGCACTGAACCTGTCAGCTAGGATGTTGGCAATGTCTGTGGGTTCGGTGTATTTTTTGTCATTTTGGACTAATTCTGAGCATATCTGGGAATTCCCACCCAGGTTCATAACATAACTAAAGAAAGCCTTGTGATTATCCTTAGTGTCCTGTGCAATTTTTCTCTCGAAGCTGGCCTTACAATTTTATGAGTGCCTGTAGTTTTTTGCTAATACTGATCAGAGATGCCTTCCCTTTTTGGGATTTTGCTCCATCATGTAGTAGCTTCCTCCTTCTATTGAATAGTTTGTTTATGGCTGGGGTCCACCGGACAGAATGCCTAACTTTGGAGGATTGGGTCTTGGTTTTATTTGGGATTGCATGATCCATGCATTCCTGAAGGCATTCATAGAATGCGTTTATAAAGGATTCTGTGGTCTGGGCCGTATTTTTCACAGGCCCGGGGACTTTGAAGGATTCCACCTCGGTTTTGAGGAGTGTGAAATTTGCTTTAGAGAAGTTTTTCACTGTGATTTTCTAGGCAGGGGCTTGGGTCCGGATGTGAATATCTAGTGAGATTAGTTTATGGTCTGATCTTATCAGTGAGGGATACACTTCTGGTCTGGAGCATAGAGTCCCCATGTTGGTGATGATCAGGTCCAGTATGTTTTCCCCTCTTGTGGGAGTGGCAACAAGTTGTTCCATAGCATTTGAGTTTATAAATTCTAGGAACCTTTGGGCTAGGGTGTTGGAGCTAGAGTAATGCTCCCAGTCTATGTTAAGGTAGTTGAAGTCACCCAATATAATGGTGTTTGGAGAGACCTTCATATTTTCCAGTGTTCTCAGGAAGGCCGAGTGGGGTTCTTGGGTTTGGGAGGGTGGTTTGTAGCAGGCTATAAACTGGAAGGCAGTTTTACCCACTGTTAGTTGCACATGGATAGTCTCTGATGCTTCGTGCTGTGCCACCAACCTGGAGGTGTGGGTATCTTTGACGAATATTGATACTCCCCCTCCTTTTGTGGTTCGGTCCAGGTTTTGGGGCCGAAAAACATGGTATGAGGTATAACCTGGTAGATGTTCTTCATCTCACATTGCTGCAGTCCTTACACTTGGGTAGTCCGCTGTCCTCGGTCGGCCCGAATATCAAAGTATTAGGCTGACGTCGGTCAAGGTGCTAAAGACTGACATCAGGATGTCAGGGTACAAATGCGCATGACCGACGTCATATCCTCAGTCTTTTTTGCCGCATGGTCCGATGCAGAAGCAGCGGTAAGTGCCGTGGCGCTCTGAAATTTTTCGAATTCGGAGTTTCAGACGGAGTCAAAGTTGGCTAAGTACCCCGTTGGGGAATATTTTGGTTTTTTCTTGCCTCAGTGGTTTACCGGATGTCAGAAAAAGTGAATAACTGTATTTCTTGTGGGAAACAGATACCGCATAGACATTATCATACTTTGTGTATTCCTTGTTTGGGGCCTGAGCACGACGTTGTTGGGTGTCGCTGTGCTAGGTTCAATAAGCACTATTGAAGGTTGGATTGTGCCAGGTTGGTCTTTGGGAAGCGGTGCAATTATAACATGCCGTCGGATGCTCGGACGCCTTCTTCAAGAAGCGCAAAGACAAGGCAGCTAAGCCCAGGCAAGAAGAGTCGTCCGTACCGGACGCCGGTTCTTTAGGGGCGTCAGTGGAACCAGTGGTTCCACCGGAGGTTTCTCAGGAGTCCCAGGGGGAGACTTTGTTATTGCAAGATGTGGCCTCTCAGGAGGCAGGTCAGGCTGAAGGGGCTTCTCAGGTTACTGTACTCCCCTCCCTTCTTAGGGTGGTTAGGCCTTCTCCTTCTGTTTCTAAGGCTTCTCCCAGAGGCAGGCCAGGTTTAGCTTCTGTTGGTGTCACTCCTAGTTCTTCAGGATCTGTGCCCAAGAAGCACATGCTTAAAATGGCAGAAGATTTAATTTCTTTGATTAGAGGTTCTTTGCCCCCTCCAGATAAGAGGCCTAGGGTGGAACCAGAGTTGGGGAGTTTTGAGCAGCCTTCAGATGTTTCAGAGTCTTCGGCTGAAGACTTGCAGGAGTACTCTCCTTATTCTGATTCTGATGCAGATGAATCTACCCCTTCTGCTTCTCCCCCAGAGGATTTTTCATTTTCAGAGACTCTTCATTCCATGAGGGAGCATTTTAAGTGGGAAGGTCAGGACTTCTCTGATTCCAGGAAAAGGCTTAGGAGTTTTGTTTTTGCCCCAGCATAGGCCTTTGGCTATACCTCCTGTTCTGGATGTTGTGGAAGATGTGTTTGCGGAGGCTTCACTTAATCCTGATTCTTTGCCTCCTGCTCCTGTTAAACCGGATAGATATTATAGGGTGCCTGAGGCTCATAAATATCTTTATAAGAGTCCTAGGGCGGACCCAGAAACTGTTAGTCAGGGACCTAAGGGTGTCAAGGCCTCTGTTGTAAAAATCCGTTCCTCCAGATAGAGGCCAGAGCTTTGGATAGATGGGGAAAGAAAGTCTATACTTCTCCTTTCCAAAAACCTTAACTGAACTAAT
>NC_056743.1:1225794143-1225926643 GCF_019279795.1 Protopterus annectens
TACATTTGTGCACATAGCAACCTTCAACAACATATATATGTCCAGCCTTCACTAACAGTTGCAGTATGTCCCTTGCCCTATGCACATGTGCATATACATATAGATACGGGCTGCTGCCACATATGGATGATTCACAGTATGTAGAGTACCCTTCAGACACATCATTCGGATGCCTGCAAATACATATCTGTTGCATACCTTACCTTTGTATTCCTCACCTCCGTCTGTTGTAGCTGTTTTGGTTTTGGTTTCCTCAGTGTGTTGGTCTTTCTTTTCAGTGTCTGTCTCTTACAGCCTGTTTGTCTCCGTCTGTCTCTCTCTCTCTCTCTCTCTCTCAGTTGGTGCAGTGATATTATTGCATGTGTGGACAGCAAGTACAGGCTGCTTTTCTAGGTATCTGCACATGTGCATGTGATGGCCTCTGCACCAATTGGTGCCTACCATTTAGTAATTGCATGCAGCCTGCTGTTTGGTAATTGCAGTACTCACTGTGATTGCAGGACACAGCTATAAAATGCTAGGTTAGGTAGGCGTAGCCCTTTCAGTTGTGCAAGGTGGGGCCCAGGCTTGTTTGCTGTGGACACTGTTGTCTCAGTCAGCAGGTTGGTATATGTCTCATATCTGAAGGTAGGGTTGTAGCCAGTGATATGCATGTTGTACTGAAACCTGACTGTTGCTTCTTCCAGTGCACTGTTCTCAGTGTGTAAGTTTACTCACACCTCCTAATGCTAACACTGGATACATGGGAGTATGTACTTTCTTTTCGAATTAGAGAATTAACTGGCATACAACAGTAGTTATTGCAATGTGTTCCTATGGCTTTCTTATTTTCCCTTTACATTCACTCATTGTAATGCATGATATATTTCTTACAGCACCAAGTTATTGTACATCTGCTGTGGCTTTGTGGTACTTCATGCAGACTGGTGAGTCCAAGGTGTGGGGTTCGAGACTGACAAGGGTATTTTATTTTGCTGCTGAGCAGTACAAGGGCCATGTCATACACAGTGACTAAGACACTTTTAATCAGTTGTAAGCGGGTTTACAAGTGCTTACTCTCGCTAACCCCCGTGCTCATTTCTTTGACAGAAAAGTAAATGGGGAGATAGGAATGTGGTGATAAAGGGTGCACAAAGAGGGGAAGACAGTAGGGAAACCAGCTCGGGATGCATGGGATGGGTGTGGGGAAGGTCCATAGATGCCCGTTTCTTTACCAGCAACAGCTGTGCATATGCAATACATTAGGAGTGAAATATGAAACCTTCCACCCCTGAGAGAGGGGTGAGGACAACTAAGTATGTTGTACTACCAATTATGAATATCAGGCACATGTACTGTTTGCGAACTGCTATACTGTCATTTGTACATTACTCACTTCTGAACAGTTTGTGGTTTGTTTGTGTTGACATTAGCACAGTCTGCTCAGGACAGCTGGACATATTTCAGTACTGTGTATGCCTACCTACACCCGTGGGTGTGCTTGACTACACAGGTATATGGTATTTTTGGGTAGGGGTGCAGAACTGCGGAGAGCATTATTTATTATCATGTGCTGTTTATCTTGCAGAACATGCAGAGTTGCTGTGTACCTGTTAGTCTGTAAAGGCTAGTAGTCTGTCTCAGTAGCTCCCAACTGTGGATATATCCAGATGATAGACAGAGGTTAGCCTAGTATCCTTTGTGCACCACACCAGTCTTTTCAGCACCTGAACAATGGCATTGTCACAGGTGGCTGCTAGCAGTACATGGCTACATCCTTTGATATTTCTGTGGTGTACTCCTACATACGGGCATGCTTGTGGAATTCATTCTACAGCTATTTGCTGAGTGTGTAACAGCAGACAAGCTGATATGCCTGTGTGTTTCTGACACTTCCAGGCCTCAGATATTCTCAGGTAAATATTTGAACAGCCTCAGGGAAAGGTACATATAAGTGGGATACACCGGTGATATATTTCAGATATTTTGCTGTAGAGACTTTGGGGGATTCGGAGCATATGTATTACTACACCTTTTCTGACGTGCAAGCAGTGTCTACTCTCACTTATTGACATTTTTCATTAAGTGAGATTCCCCACCTTTCTGCCTACTGTTGGTACATTTCACAGGAAGTCAGAGGGGCACAGCTAACATTTGTTTGCAAATCAGGGACATCCCTGTTAATCAGTCACAGTTGGGAGGTCTGGCCTCTGACCTTTTCAAATATGCCATTTTTTATACTGCTCTGATACTGTGTGGGGTTTGTAAGGTGCTACTGTAACATTATTCCCTACTAGCATGGCTGGTTCTCTTTTCACAGTCATGTCATGCAATTCCACAACACTTGCTAGTTAAGGGCCACAGAACAAGATTTGTGTTATGCCATTCCTATTCACCCTTTACATTCACTCGTAATGCATGATATATTTCTTACAGCACCAAATTATTGTATCAAAAACAACAGAAGGAGAAAAGGCAACAGCCAAAAAACAACGCCAGTTCACAAAATGTTTAATCCAGTTTAGCGCCTCGGCATAATAGCCTTCAATGAGTACAAGTTACAAAAACACACCCACTCCAATATATACCACAATTAATTAAACAATTACATAAATTAATCAATCAAAAAACAGAATATTATTTAAAGAGAGAACTTCCAATATAAAAAAGAACTAACAATACTAATAATACAAAACTTATAATACACTTTTCCAGTTTACCTCTAAATTTAAACCATTAGGTGACATAGTATTATATTTCAAAATATAAATAGTTTCTTTAAATAACAAAATATTTTTAATCTATCATCACCTTTCTTAATAAAAATATTTTCTAAAATACAACATTCAAATAGTTCAACATAACTATTATGATACTCCATAAAATGTAAAGCAATGGGACTAGTTAATATTCTTTTTTTAATGTCTCTAATATGTTCTTACATTCTAGTTATAAATTTTCTCTTTGTCTCACCAATATAATATAATTTACATGGGCATCTGATACAGTAAATAACCCCTACAGAGTTACATGAAAAATTATTATTAGGTCTAAATGAAATTCCATTAATATTATCAAAATATGGTTTTACATATTTACATATACTGCACTGGCCGCAAACATTTGTACCGACTATAACTAAATTATAATATACCTTATCCAAAGGAGAAATATAGTAAGTGTTTATTAGTTTATCAGATAAATTTTGACCTCTTTTAAAAGATATTTTAGGAATAATTGGGAAAATTTTATAAAGGTTTTTATCTGAAGTCAAAAATTTCCAAAAATATTTGATAATATCCCAAATTTTGTTACTATATACATTATAAATAGTAACAAAATAAATATCTTGTATTTCCTGAATAGAAACTTTTGAACCTTTATTATTACCACTAATAGCACTAACCTTATTCACATAAGGTGGAAAATTATTTTCTTCTCTATTATTACTAATCATCAATTTATTAACATTTCTACAATTATTTTTATCTAATAATTTATTAATACAAAAATCTAATATTTCTATACTATATCCTCTTTTTAAAAACATAATGATACAATCATAAATATTCTTTTCTAAATCTAATTCATTATTACATAATCTGGATAATCTAATAATTTCTCCATAAGGTAAAGCAGACAAGGTATTGTATATCTGCTGTGGCTTTGTGGTACTTCATGCAGACTGGTGAGTCCAAGGTGTGGGGTTCGAGACTGACAAGGGTATTTTATTTTGCTGCTGAGCAGTACAAGGGCCCTGTCGTACACAGTGACTAAGACACTTTTAAGCAGTTGTAAGCGGGTTTGCGTGGCGCTTAGCGATGCTTAGCTAAGCGCACACATGCGCACACAGGTGCAAACCCACTTACTACTGTTTACAAGTGCTTACTCTCGCTAACCCCCGCACTCATTTCTTTGACAGAAAAGTAAATGGGGAGATAGGAATGTGGTGATAAAGGGTGCACAAAGAGGGGAAGACAGTAGGGAAACCAGCTCGGGATGTACAGGATGGGTGTGGGAAAGGTCCATAGCTGGCCCGTTTCTTTACCAGCAACAGCTGTGCATATGCAATACATTAGGAGTGAAATTTTAAACCTTTCACCCCTGAGAGAGGGGTGAGGACAACAAAGTATGTTGTACTGCCAATTCTAATTATCAGCTTATATGTTTGTCCGATGGACATGTGTGCGAAATGGGCAGCTATATATGGGGCATAATTTTTTTGTGGGTACAGATTGACCTTTTTTTTTTTTTTTTTTTTTCAGGTGAGAGTGGGAAGTAAGGTAGAGGAAGTAGGTATGTCCGGGGAGGTAGGCTGGGAAGGTAAACAGACAAGACAGACAAGACGTATACAGTGGCGGTGTATGACACATGGGGTGGGTGACACAATTGACGGGGTCAGATGTTTGGAAATCGCAAGCCCATTAGCCCACAGATGCTAACAGTGGAACTGAGATCCCCACCCATGGGCAGTCACCACTGAACCTTCACAGCCCTGAGGGTGGCTGTGCTGGGGGCTGCGTAGGATGGGCAGGCTCACCCGTGAGATGCGCCACTCTTGCCTCAAGCTGGCGTAGGCAATCAGCGACCGAACGCTGGATCTCCCTACGCACCACAGCCCGGACCCTTTGAAGGGTGACAGGTGGCCCTTCTCCACCCACGTTTGCACGGGGGGGGCGAGCCCCATCCCCTGCAGTGCTTCCACCCGAAGGTGGCACAGGACCAACGGAGGAGGGGAGCCCGGGCTGGGCACCATACCTGCTGGTACCAGGTGCACTCGCCGGCTGAGGAGGGACAGGTGGGTCCGATGGGACTGGCCCTCCCATACGTTCTGTGATTAGGTGTGTTTAAGCAAAACAGCATTCCAGATTAGTTGTAACAGCATGCAGTAATATTCCCATTAACCCAACACACCAAGGGTACAACAGTTGAACAGCAAGCATAACACATGTCTATATTGAACCACAGTGGTTATTCCAACAGCATGCAGGGATGTTTGGTAGCAACAGGCCACCATGATTGTGGTGTTTAAACAGGACACATGCATCAACGTGAATGCAAATATTTATAGAACAATAGGACATATGTCCCAACAAATATTTAAGATTACACATGCCCATTACACATATTACACATAGGTGTGGAATTGCATGGTTTATGCACATACAGTAGGGTGTATAAAAAACCTCGGTTAACATCTTATAATGACCTTTTAGTCTACACTACATTCCCAGTGACTGCAAGTGTATATCCCCTACCTGTATTATTACACTTGCCACCATACATTAGGTTGTGTACTGGGTTTGGCTAGTTCAATATATGCCTGACCTATATCTGACATACTAACTGTCCACGATGCAGATGTTACTGCTACATATTTCTTGATTACATTTATATTTCTTTATCTACATATCTGGGATGTTTTCTCATGACATTTTCACTTCCATTTGTACAGAACCCTGCATTTCTTGACACGCACTCACATTTCTGGGGAAAATATAACATGCTACACGTGTGCCAGGTTTACTTATTCATGCCAGCCAGTAACTGCCTGTTGTGGACTGTATATATGTTTCACAGCTACTAGTACTTCCATCACCCACTTTATATTGGACTGTACAACTCTGGGTTGCCAGCACCTTTTCAAACAGTACTGTTTGTATACTGCAAGGGTACAACAACATTTCAGACTCTGTGACACAGACACACTCTGGATTTTAGACCTTTATTAATGATATTACACACTTTTCCAAAGGCTCACTCCTTTATTTGTTTTAACGGTGTATATGGCAGACATGTTCAAGACATATAATACCTTTATTAATAGGTTAGAACAATCTTTTTTCAGGCTCACTCACTTATTTTATATAACAGTGCCTGCAGAGATATTATTCCAGACATATGTTACCTTTCTTAATGGGTTTCTACACTCTTTTTCTGCCTCTCTGACGTTTTTATCTGACAGTACATGCAGAGGACTTATTCAGGCAATTTTATGGCTGTATTATTGGACTACAACACTTTCTTTCATGCTCTCTCCCATATTTTATATAACAATACATGCAGAATAATTAGTAACCTGCCTGGTGGTGCAGCCTTAGCAGCCTATCAGCATAGGCTTGCTGATTCCTAGTACGGTCACCTGCAGCTGTAAAGTAAATGAAGGGATATTGAGACATACCTATCCGTTATACATACTCCATTATCAATTCTTACATACTGCATTCCATGGCTGCATACTCAGTTGTGGGGCATCCCGCATCCCACGGGCCTCCTGTATCCATTGGTTCAGGCGGTTCTGCTTTTGTCTTTTCAGGTCTGCATGGTGGTGACGGGACCTGCTCACCAGTCCGAGGAATGCCTGTGGCACTGGTGAGGTCAGGAGCTAACCGATTCCAAGCTTCTGTCTTGTACTCCGTCCGTTGGAACTGGCCCTGCAGGAGTCTTGACTTGCAATGGTGTACAAGGAGCCAAACCATGTATTTTGACTCCTCAATGCCCCAACATTGAGCTTGGAAGCGTGTTCCCTCTCCGACACCAGACATTCTTACTGCAGATGTGAGCTACAATCAGTTATGGCGTGTATTCCCACCTGTGGGGCTTAAATATGCCGCATTTTCCGCACTTTTTTGTGATTGGCAGTTTTGTAAAATTCTCGGCTGACTGCAGACCTGCTTAGTAATGGTTAAACTACCATTCGTAAGTATATGAATGTTAATAGTGGCTGTTTCCTCTATGTTGTCATGGCTTAGTCGTTCTGTACTTTGCTTCTGATGCACAGAGTCCTGGGTTCGAATCTTGTCATTCATTTTATTTTCATACTATCCAAACAGGCTAGGGGGTGTGGCTGCATTTAAGCAACTTTGCTCTACGTTGCTCCTCTGTGCCCTACGGTGCCCTGGTTGGCGCGGTGCGCACGTCCACGCAAACACATTGCGCTAGGTAAAGCGCAATTGAACTATGGGCAACTCTATTGCGCTAGGTTAACCGCTATTAAACTGTGGGCACCTCTATTGCACTAGGTAAAGTGCTGTTCCTCTATTGCGCTAGGTAAAGCGCTATTAGACTACGGGCAACTCAATTGCGCTGGGTGAAGCGCTGCTTAACTGCAGGCAATTTTATATCAGGATCCTTTAAAATATTTATTTTGTTCACTGACACATTGGCCATTTCACTGCTTTTTGGTAATGTTTAAACATATTTGTCAGGTATTATTTCAT
Organism: Protopterus annectens; assembly: GCF_019279795.1. Lineage (NCBI taxonomy): Eukaryota > Metazoa > Chordata > Ceratodontiformes > Protopteridae > Protopterus > Protopterus annectens. The sequence goes on from NC_056743.1 coordinate 1,225,801,343, forward strand.
ATACTGATTTAACAAATCAATACGAAGGGGAGTGGTGGGACTCGAACCATGAATGCCTTTTCTTTGTGCAAACGCTCTACCATTACGCCATTGCTATTTGGTGTGATTTACATTAACATTCTTTCTTATGCTCTTCCATGTCAGAATTGCTAACTCTAGCTAAATAATGGGCACACCCGCGCAAATACGGGCAGCTATTTTGGGGATTTAAAAAAATATATTTAATGTTTTGCGTTTTAGAACTGTGATAGGGGTTTACAATATCAGGGAGTGTGGTGTTGGGTGCAGGGACATTTGTGCAGACTCGCTCTTGTGTGTGTGCTTTGTTTAGTTTTAAAACACTTGCAGGGGCGTGGACATTTAGACTGCTCGGCAGTCGGACACGCCCCCTGCTTTCTTAAATGGTCCGTGTAAGACTTACGGTTGAGTCAGCATGCCCTTATGCATATTCATGGCACGCTGATGTCAAACCGTTCAACTGCAGCCTCCGAGTAAGACTTATTAAGACTTACACGGGAGGATTAGTGAATCCAGGGGTTTATCTTACACTTCTGATTGCAGCCAGAGACAAAATATCTGGGACAACAAGTACAAGGAAGCCTTCTGTATTGTCTCTAGCAGGGACCTAATTGCTACTCTAGAGGAATGGAAGTGTTTTATATCTTCCAGAAGCTGCAACAGATGTTAGCAAGCTCTATATGTGTGTTATTGACACATATGTGCTAAATCCTGGCAGCTTCTAGCTAAGGGGGTAGCATGAGAACCAGAAGTTAGATGACCAGATGTATGTGATGTCATTCTGTAATCCATCATTAAAATCATATGTTAATACTAGGTGAGGCTGAAGTTTCAGATGAGTCTGTTTTTTGGAACCTGGCAAGGAAGGACCCCTCTCCTATTGCCTTGCTCTAGTAAGTGAACCAGGGACTAGTAATTCTTTAGATCAGTCGGAAAAATATAGTGAGAGCAGTTAAGTACTGTTTTATGCATTTGTGTGAACCTATTCATCTGTGTTATTTTAATATTTCCTATGTTTGAAACTCTGATGTTTATTGCAACTAGATATTTAGTATTTTCATGTTCTTTTATCATTTATTATTAAATATATTTAAACTTTTCATTGTGGCTAGTCCTTTAAAGAATATTTTAAACTCTGAGAGGACTTACATTTATTTGCTGACACTGTGGCCACCCCTGAAAGCCTTACTGCATTGGCCAAACATTATCATTTGTATTAATATTAATTTCACTTAGCATAATTGGGTACCCTTTTAAGAGCCATAGAGAAGCTGGCTTTGGAGTGTCTGATGACAGTGTAACATATAGTCTGGGCGGAAGAGGGCATAGCTAGTAAATCTGTGCCAGCCTTTCCCAGGTGTGTGTATGTTTGTGAAAATCAAATCTCAGAGGGTGTGTGTGTCAACTGCTCAGAACAGGGACATGAAGCACTGGTTTCACAGAGAGAGAGTGGCTTGGACCCCTGGCTGAGGACTCAACTCTATAGCTGTGCCAGTGGGAATTCTTATTGGACATCTGGAGAGAGAAGGAAACCAGCCCCCGAACGGAGTGTATTCCCTGTGTGCTCTTAAGGGAAATTGTGCTTGATGCAGAGAGCTGCATCTGGAAATATTGCGTTTATCTGTTTTTATTCCAGGTGAATGTCCCTCTCCAGTGTCAGTGGGGAGGATTTAGGCTCCTTGATTACTGATCCAGAGTGGGCACATCACATATTGGTGAGCAGTGGTGCAGATATTAATTGAACTTCTGTAGCCTGTAGGCAGTTGTCACTGAAGGTGGGTGTACTCTCAAGCAACCACAAGGTAAACATAGAGAGTTTAATTTTCACAACAGCTTTTATTTGTTTTTTGTTAGTTTAGTTTAGTCAGGGAAAGCAGGCAAAGATGCCAGCAAAGGATTATGGCAAGATGACAAAGAACCAGTTGGCCAAGGTGTGCAAAGCCAAAGGACTGGTGCCTGCCAGACTGACTAAAAAGGAAATGATTTTAGCCTTAGTTGCAGCTTAGACCAGCAACCAGGAGGATAACCAGTCTGGTGATGGGGATTTGTAATTTTCAGAAACAGGACAGTTCACCTTTTCCTCAGAAGACTTAAAATTCCATCTGGAGTTAAAGAGACTTGAACTGGAGGCCAAATGTTTGGAGTTGGAATTAGCAGAGAGACTTTGTTGTTTGGCGGCTGAAGAAGAGGAGAAGCAGATGGAATTAGAGTTAGCAGAGAGACCGAGGTGTTTGGAGGCTGAATAAAATGAGGGAATGTGGTGTTTAGAGGTTGAAGAAAATGAGAAGCAGCGTCAACGTGAGAGGGAGATGCTGACTCTTCACCAGGGTCATGGAGATAATGGGGAAGGGAATAACTGAACCCCAGAAGCAGCAAAGGTCAGTAAATTTCTTCCACAATTTACAGAGGGTGATAATTTTGATAGTTTTATTCATATATTTGAATGAGTACGTAAACACTATAATGTTGACCAAGGGCTGTTGGTATGGTTCCTGACCCCCTTACTCCATGGTAAATTTGTAACTGCTGTTTCTAAATTGTCTGATATTGATTGATTAAACTATGATAAAGTAAAGAAATGTTTACTTGACTGTTTTAAGTTAACACCTGAAGATTACAGAAAAAAAGTTTTGGGAGCATAAATGCAAGGCAAATGAAAGTGTGTGTGATTATATTGCTAAGTTAAGCACTTATTTTCATAAGTGGGCGATTGAGTGTCAGGTCACCACTTTTGAAGAGCTGGCAGACCTTTTGGTGAGGTAGCAAGCCCTCAGCAGTTTGCCTGAGGACATAAAAATCTAGTTGGCAGACCGAAGTGTAACTCTGCACATGAGCTGGGGAAAAGAGTGATCTGTACTTATCAAACAGGGCATCACTTCACAAGAAGGGGATACCCATTGCTGCACATGGATATAAGGGAACCCATAGTGGGCAGACTAAACCATCCCAACATAGTCCACCAGTAACAAGGCAGGACACTAGTTCAGGTACATAGCCAGGATCAAGGGTTAAATGTTTTAAATGTAACCGGTGAGGCCATGTATCATATAGATGTCCACAGAGTCAAGTTGGGGAAGAAAAGGTGGGGGAGCCAGCAAGTGTGAATAACAGTATGCCAGTGGTAAGTTGTCTGCCGACAGCAGGGTACCAAACTATCACCAGAGTTTATATCCTATCTTAGTGGATGGAAAACAGGACACTGTTAAGAGAGACACAGCCTCTAACATAACCATTGTGAAGCCTGTAGTGGTTGAAGATGAGTAGTACTTGTTTGGGCAGTCCACTCCAGTCAGGGTTTTAGGAGGGACCCCATTCCAGATGCCTTTGGCCAGGGTTCATCTTGATTGGGAGCATGGAAAGGGAGGCAAGCAAGTATGTGTGTTTGAGGATATCCCTGCAGATGTTTTGAAATGGAATGATTTTGATAATGCAGTATCTTGTGTGCATGCAGTTACATGCAGTCAGGCTTGGAGACAGGCATGTGGGTCTGGTAGCCTGGGGGAGACCCAGACAGACCCCACACCTGAAGCCAGGGCTGGTGAGGTGGCTATTTTAGGGAGGTTAGTGGTGAGCCTGAAGGTCAGCCACAGCTGTTGGTAGGTATTGATGTTCCCTTGGAGAGAGTGACTACAAGGACAGAGGTGAGTGGTAGTACCCAGGCTGACAGTGAGGCATTGCTGTCAGAGGATACCAGGATTCCTGTGGAAAGGGAGCTGGGAAGGGTCACAAAGACAGAGTTGAGACAGGCTCAGCTTTAGGACCCTACACTAAGACACTTGAGGGAGGTAGCTTGGGAGGCACCTGATCATCAAGGAAAAGGGGAGTCTGTATACTGGAACAAAGGGTTACTGTATAGGGAGTGGACCCCTGAAGGAGGACTACAGGGTGAGGTAATACAGCAGATGGTAGTGGTTAGAGCCTACTGTCTGACACTTCTAGCCATAGCCTATGACATTCCTTTTGCAGGTCATATGGGCATAAAGCGTACTAAGAAACATGTTATGCAGAACTTTTATTGGCCTGAGATAGTAAGGGATGTAACAGGCTACTGCAGGACCTGTGAGCAGTGCCAGAAAGTAGGCAAGGCAAGAGTCAAGGTCAAAACTCCTTTGATGCCTTTGCCTGTGATTGAGGAACCATTTCAGAGGGTAGCTAGGGATATTGTGGGGCCTCTGAGTACCCCAAGTTCCACAGGGAATAACTATATCCTGGTAGTAGTAGATTATGTTACTAGATACCCTGAGGTGGTGGCACTGGCCTACATCAAGGCAGAGAAGGAGCCAAATACTTTGTTAGAGATTTTCGTCAGGTTTCCCCAGAGAAATACTGACTGAAAGAGGTGCCAATTTCATGTCAGACCTGCTGGCTTGTCTGTGGAAGTGCTGTATGGTGATGCACCTGAAGGCCACCATCTACCATTCCCAGGCTACTGGTCTTGTGGTGAGGTTAAACTGTACACTAAAGACCATGCTACGGGTATTTGCAGACCAGTTTAAAAGAGTGGGACACATATTTCCCCCATCTGCTGTTTGCATACAGAGAGGTACCCAGGAATTTACAGGGTTTTCACCCTTTGAGTTGCTGTATGGACATGGGGTGAGGGGGCCTTTAGATTTGATTCGTGATGAGTGGGAAGTTGTATGAAGTCCACAAGGGGACTGTTGTGGCATATGTCCTAAACTTCAGGACAAGGCTTAGGGAGCTCACGGACTTGGCCCAGGAGAACCTGGCAGGAGCACAACAGCAGAAAATGTCTGGTATGACAGGAATGCTTGAGCCTGAGAGTATGCTGTGGGACAGCAGGTTATGGTTTTCATTCCTGTCAGACACAGTAAGCTGCAGGCAGCTTGGGGAGGGACCCTTCAAAGTGGTAAGGAAAGTCATTGATGTTAACTACATGCTAGAACTGCTAGGCAGGAAGCAGGGGCACAAATTGTACCATGATAAAGCTTTACCATGATAGGGAGGCCCTGGTGCTGAGTGTTTGTAATGGATGGGAGGAGGAGTCTGAGGCAGATCTGGTGACTGATCTCCTTAGTGAGGCTCAGACTGACAGCTCAGTGGAAAGGGTAGCAATGTCATGGTGGCTATTCCCAACCCAGGTTTGAGAAATCCGAGCAGTATTACTGGAGTTTGAGGGCATGTTCACTGGTAAACCTGGGTGCACCCACCTGGTGGAGCACCATCTGGATACAGGACCCCAAAGGCCTATCAAGCAGGCCACTTACAGGGTGCCTGAATGAGTCAGAGAGAGACTCTGAGGGAGGACATACAGGAAGTGTTGGAACTGGGGTAATCCAGGAGCCCAGCAGTCCCGGGGCCTTCCCAGTGGTGCTGGTACCAAAGAAAGATGGCATCATCAGGTTCTTTGTAGACTACAGAAAACTAAATAGTCACATAGAGTTAGATGCTTACCACATGCCTAGGACAGATGTAGCCTTAGAGGAGGGAGCTAAGTATCTGACCACTGTTGATCTGACCAAGGGCTACTGGGAGGTGCACTTCACTCCCTACGCTAGAGAGAGGTTAGCCTTTGTGACTCCTTTTGGATTATATGAGTTCACAAAGATGCCCTTTGGGATGAAAAATGGTTCTATTTTAAATGCTCGAAGAGGCGTTCCATCGAATGCTTCTTCACTGACACATAATCAGTGACTTTACTAAACTGCGAATGTTCAAAACAGCAATTTCTTTCTCTGGAAAAGAAATTGCTTGCACTAAAAACACACACACAATTTTAAACATAAAGCAGGGGGCTTCACCCCCACCCCACCCCCAATGTGGGGAGCTGTGCCCCGCACACCCCCCTAACTAAATATACCAACTCCGAGATCGCACTTCAGTGAGGTAAAGGGCAATGTCATGGCTCAGGCCAAGAGATTTTTTCCTTGGGCAAAAAATCGCTGAGCTGAGCCTTTGCTATTTTTGGATTTCGGTCTATATGTGTTTGGCAATACGGCATTTGCTGTAATACTGTTCCGCTGATCTAATATAGACCCATGAAAAATGCCCCAGCAACCTTTCAGGGGATGGCAGATCATATCCTAGCAGCAGCAGGAGATTATGCCCTTGCTTACCTGCATGATATTGCCATTTATAGCCATTCCTGGTATGAGCACCTTCATCATGTCAGGGAGGTCCTGGGCAGACTGCAAAGGCCAGAATTGACCATTAAGCCCAGTAAGTGTCAGGTGGGTATGGCAGAAGTCTTATACCTGGGATATAGAGTGGGAAGTAGTAAAATCAGGTCGGAACCTACCAAAGTGGAAGCTATTCAGGTGTGGCCTGCCCCTGCAGGTGAGGGCATTCTTAGGGACAGTGGGGTACTAGTGAATATTCGTTCCCAAGTATAGCACAATAGCTGCTCCCTTCACAGATCTGATGAGGAAAAGCAGGCCAGACAAGGTAGTGTGGACACCAGCCTTTGAGCAGGCATTCCAAAAGCTTATAGGGGCTTTGCTAGGACCCCCTGTGTTAGCCAGGCCAGATTACAGCAAATGTGTTGTGCAGGTGGATGCTTAAAACCATGGGGTGGGGGCTGCACTCAGCCAGGTTTCCTCAGAGGGAGAAGAGCACCCAGTTGTATATCTCAGCTGTAGACTCCAACCCAGGGAGGAATGTTATGCAGCTGTAGAAAGCGAATGTCTACCCATAGTATGGGTACTGCAGAACCTTCAAACCTGTAGTTACAGACCACAATCTCTTAACATGGCTACATCGAGCCAGCCAGCAAAATGCCAAGTTAAGGTGTAGCCTAGGGTTGCAGGCATATGATATGACTGTGCAGCATCATAGTGGAGTCAGCAATGCCAGTGCACATGGGCTCTCAAAACAGTGTGGGGGTTAATGTATTCCCAGACAGACTCATTCCTCTCAAGCAGTGTTTCTCCAGGGTTACATGAGCAGCTAGCTTGAGTCTTCAAAGGGGGAAGAAATGTGACGATGTGAGGTATTGCCAGCTATGGCAGGAGAATTAGGGCAGTGGATGTGTAACATATGCCAGCACAGCTAGCTGGAATTATGTTAAGAATTACATGTCATTTGTATATCAAGCTAATTTGTACAGATGCTTGTGTTGAAAAATGTACCAACAGTGGGTCCTGACCGTATTGTAACTGATTAAATGTCTGTCTTTTAATAGAGGATATTGGAAGAGAAGAGGTTAATCTCAGTCCAGCTAACTTTGAAAAATAGTAATAATTACATTACTTAATTTAGGGCATAAAGATTGTGTCTTACAGTTCTTATTGAATCCAGAAACAAAATGTCTGAGAAAACAAGTACTAGGAAGCTTTCTGTGTCGTCTCTAGCAGGGACCCAATTGCTACTGTGGAAGTATTTTATGTTTTTTATGACTTCTAGGAGCTGCAACAGATCTTAGCAAACTCTATGTGTGTGTACTATTGACACATATATGCTAAACTCTGGCAGCTTCTAGCCAAAGGGGTAGCATGGGGACCAGAAGTCAGATGTATGTGATGTCATTTTGTAATCCATAACTAAAATGATATTTTAATACTAGATGAGACTGATGTCTCAGAGCAGTTTGTTTTTTGGAAACTGACAAGTAAGGACCCCTCACCTACTTCATCTTGCCTTGCTCTAGTAAGTGAACCAGGGAATAGTAATTCTTTTGATCAGTCAGGAAAGTATAGTGAGATTAGTTAAGTACTATTTTTCTTTATCTGTGTGGATGTAGTCACTTGTGTTATTTTAATATTTCCTGCGATTGAAACTCTGGTGTTTATTGTAAATAGATATTTAATATTTTTATGTTGTTTTATCATGTTTTATTAAATGTATTTAAACGTTTCATTGTGGCTAGTCCTTTACTGAATATTTTAAACTTTTGAGACGACTTGCATCTATTTGCTGAGACTGTGGCCCCTCCTGAAAGCCTTACTGCATTGGCCAAGCAGTATCATTTGTAATAATAATTTTCACTCCGTATAACTGGGTACCCTTGTAAGGGCCTTATAGTAACTGGCTTTGGAGTGTCTGGTAGCAGTGTAACTACCTTATATTCTGGGCAGAAGGGGTCATAGATAGTATATCTGTGTCAGCCTTTCCCAGGTGTGTGTGTGTGTGTGTGTGTGTGTGTGTGTGTGTGTGTGTGTGTGTGCGCACACAAGTGTGTGTGAAAATCAAATCTCAGAGTGTTTGTGTCAGCTGCTTGGAACAGGTACACAAAGCACTGGTTTCACAGGGGTCTATATTTTATAATCGAAGAGACACTTCTTCGAATGTGTAATCATTGACCCCTAAACACCAAAATGCAAAAACCGTGAACGGCCAAAACCGCAAATTTTTTCCTAGGGAAAAATTCAGTTGGCCATTCTCGGAGTTTACCCTTTAACCCAATGTAGAGCGATCTCAGAGTTTGTATATTTAGTTAGAGGGATGTGGGGGGGCACTTAAATTACATTTGAAGTGTTTGTCTTGTTTCTATGGCCCTGCAAATTTTTTCCCTAGGAAAGATTTTGCGGTTTTGGCCGTTTGCGGTTTTCCCATTTCGGTGTTTAGGGGTCAATGATTACATATTCAAAGAAGTGTCTCTCTGATTATATAATATAGACCCATTTCACAGAGAGAGTGGATGGAGGACTTGGCTTGGACACTCGGCTGAGGACTCAGCTCTATAGCTGTGTCAGTGGAGAGTCTTATTGAGGATGTGAAGGGAGAGGGGAAAGAAGCCCCTGGACTGAGTGGGTTCCCTTTGTACTCTTAACAGAAATTGTGCTTGATGCAGAGAGCTGCATCTGGAAATACTTGTGTATCAATTTTTGTTCCAAGTGAATGTCCCTCTTCAGTGTCAGTGGCGAGGATTCATTTCATTGATTACTGGCTCAGAGTGGGGACATCACACCTTCCACAGAGTCCTCCCAGGATTTACAGGTAGCTGGGGACTCTGTCCCATGTGTTGAGGAGTGAATAAAAATGACAGCATGCGATAAAAAAGTTATGTGCTCACTGTAACATTTCATCTGTGTTGTCCATTTTCATTCTTTTCAATTGCCCACCCCCCAACTCCTACCAGATCTGACTTTTGGAAAGATTAGAAGATGCTGAAGGTGTTCCTTTATTTGAGCTCCAGATACTGTTATCTCATCTTCCATTATGTTATACAAGTTGTACGAGCAGCAAACAAGATGTGAGGTATTTTAGGGGACTAGTGCATTATTGGTAAGGGAGGAGCTCAAGAGTTTCAGTGGTCCACGTAATGGAAAAAGCAGCCAAGTCGGATCCAAGGGTTTGATCTGAACCAATTGGTTGAGGAAGAATGAAAATGGACAGCACAGATGGAGCATTATGGTAAGTACATAACCTTTTGTTTTCCTTTTCTGATTCAAAACTAGGCAACCAGTATCTAAAGTTACTCTGGCCAAATGGTTAAGTGACTGGATTACTTTTTTTATCAAAAAGTGGGCTTACCTGTGCTAGAACCACCCAGTGCCCACTCCACCATGTCTGTGGCAACTTCAACAGCCTTTTTGTCCTGAACTCCAGAACTTCCTCATTTGATATTTGTGCAGCAGCAACTTAGGTTAATCTTTGTACCTTTATTGCTCATTGCAAACTGGATCTGTTCCCTAGGAGAAGAGCAGCCTTTGGCTCAGTGGTGCTGTGAAATATCTTTCCTTAGAGTCCTGCTGGGATTTAGGTAGCTGGGGACTCTATTCCAACAGTTGAGGAATGAATGAAAATGGACATCAGTTAAAAAAGTTATGTACTCACCATAATATTCCATCTGTGTTGTCCATTTTTATTCTTCCTCAAGTTCCCACCCATCTGCCCCTTCCTTGTTATACTCCTGGAGAGATTGAAGAGTATTGGAGGAACCTCTCTTCCGTGTTTGAGCTGCAGCTTTCATTCATTTCTTATCTTCCACTGCTGTGTTAGTCATATGGGCAGCAAACTAGATGTGAGGTATGTTAGGTTAGTGTGGCATTATGTGCAAAGAGAGGATCTCAAGAGTTCAAGAATTTATTCTCTGGAAGAAGCAGCCAAGTCAGATCCAAACTCCCCAACAGTTGAAGAATGAAAATGGACAACAAAGATGGAATGTTGTGGTGAGTACATATAATTTTATTCTGTGGTGTCAGTTGATCACTAGGCCTCTTGTTTCTGTTTATCTGCCTCATTTTGATGTTCTGGTAGGAAAATATTGCAGTTTTTTACTTTTTTCCTTTATTTATATGTTTACTACAAATTTAACACTTCTACAGCTATTTTTATCTTTAAATCATGATTTTATTGCAAAATACTTTATTTGCACTTTCTGTGGAGATTTTATTTTCATCTCTGGCAAAGAAATCTCTAAGTGAATGTTTATTTATATTGTTTTAAATATTTCTTTTTTACATAAGGGCATATATTTATTTTTGTCACTATTAGGGCAAGTGAATTTTACTTGATACTGTGACTGTGTGTTGTTGCTTACTAGTCTGCGCATAATTGTAAAATAAGGCTTAGCACAATTTAAACTTTTTGTATTATTTTATGCAGTTTAACCCTATTTGCTGTGTGGGGTCATAGTTTATATTTTCTTTTATTTTAGCCCTTAGTCAGCTGTTAATAATGTCATTGTATTATTCTGTCTGATGTTTTACCCCCTGACTTAATGGATCCTGATACAGCTGACCATCGATCAAATCCAGTTGCACCTAAAAAGAAAAACTCAATAGAAACATGCCTTAGCCTATATTTTGTGAATCTGTTGTTGCCTTAACCTGGCCTGCAGACCACTTACATTTTTCCCATCTCCCTCTGTTGTGAGTCTGCAGCCCTGTACATCCTCCTGGGCTGTTCCAGTACCTGGTTCAAGTATGGAATAACCAAACCCTTAAGTGCAGATGAGATCTTGTGTAAGAGACCCCTTCCCACTCACAATACTCTTTCCCCAAATATTTTGTCCTCTAATGTAGTTCGTGGTAAAAAGAAACAGAAACTTTACCACATGCCAGACAATCAAGTTATTCATGTATAGGGCTGATGTGGTTTCCTTAGCTTGGAGCATTTTGCAGTCCGCTAATCTCAGAGTTTTATGCTCCTGTTCAAAATGACTATGGAGCTCCCTTCTTTAAAGATAAGTATATGGCTGCAGAATATGAAGGGTACTCTGATGCCGGCAGAGGCTTTCGGGATCGTGGTCAGCTTGTGCTTTTTCTTGCTGGGCAGATAAATTAACTTTGTGGGCAAACCACAGAATTAGGAGACCAGCCCTCAGAAATAAAATAAGAACCAAAAATATCCTGAGTTCTACGCCCCAAGTGCTCATAGTATATTCCAATAATGCAACAATGGAGTGCAAAATAAGCTAGAAGCTCATTGCAGTTAAAAAGTTTATTCTACATACATACAAAAACACGGTAACACACTAAAATGTTAAGCTCTTTCTCCATTATAACTAGCAGGACTTCATCAGAATGATAGGAAAAAAAACTTCCATTAATAATTTTATTTATTATTGATACTTTCCTGTTCAGGAGAGCTATTTGAAAGCCAGGAGTTTGTGTTTTAAAGGGCTGTCATGAGATTATACTGTATTTTAAAATGGAGTGCTCTTCTTTCCTGTCAGTTTAAAAGTTGTTTAAAGTAACTGAAAACCATTGTTTCTGTGCCGAAATTGTGTTTATTTTACTTTGTGGGAGTGGCAAAGTGTTTTAAAGTGCTTTTACTGTGCTTGTCTGTGAAAAAGGTGACTTCTAAAGACTCTGTTTTTACTGGCATTTGCTTCTGCTGGTAATGAGGTGCCATTTCTGGCTTGAACATGGAAGAACATCAGCCCCTCAGACTGTCCTTCCAGTCACAAAAAGAAAAAGTTAAGCAAACAGTCTTTGTCATCACAGCAGGCTAGCAATTTGCTTTGGCCACAGGTGGTTGACTCTGCTGTGGCTATTAGTTGCCCTCAGACCACTCATCTGTTATCCTACATCCCTCTGATGTAGCATGCACACCACTGTGGACAGGGGTTAACCATGTTCTCTGTGGCTGCTTGCATCCCATCAGTGAGTAAGGGAGAGCCACTCTTGTCTGTCCTATGAGAGGGATCAGGAAAGACTTCCCTGTTCTGTCAAAATGATGTGTCCATCCCTGGGGAAGCTGCTGCTGACATTAATAACACTGTTGGTCCCATTTTTACTGTCAAAAATAACAGAAAACTAAACATGTATCTACCCCTTCACAAATTTCCTTAGAGAGAAGTGGAGAGCTCACTTTCTTACTGTCTCTTGCAGATGTCTCTTTCTGTGAGACTATTTTTAGAATGTACCAGTGTTTTCAATGGGTGAACACTGAGGTTTCATAGTTCCTCAGAAAATACTGTGAGCTGTTGCAGGAATTTCGAGAACCTGCACTCAGTCCTCCAGTTCTGTCATCTTTGGAGGATATGTGTCTTATAGTCTCAATTATCTTGACAGTCAGCCAGCTGCCCTAAAAAGGCAGATAAGATGTATAAAGTACCCTTTTCCCATGCCTGATCCCAACAGCTATAGTTTTCGTTGATCCTTCTGCTGCTAAACACTTAGTTAATTCCAGTCTTACTATTTCTGATAAGGATGGGAAGGTTATTGATATGCATGGGAAGAAAGAGTTTGCTTGTACAACTTTGATTTTCAGAATTTTGAATTGTCTGGCTCATATGTTAAGGTTTGTCATGACTAAATGTGAAAGTATGAGGAATGTTTCTTCTTGTGATGAGAATGTGCCAGTGTTTTGAGATGAGAAATTTACTTTAAATAAATTGTTCAAGTCACCACTCATTATATACAGTACGTTTATGACACTTTTCATATTTCTTCATGGGCTATGGCCATTGGTGCTATTTTGAGGAGGTTTGCCTGGCTGTGTTCTCAGAAATTTCCAGATGATGATAAAAATGAGACTGGACAGAAATTTAGTTTTTGGCCTGTCTGCTGCAAAGGTGATCCAAAAGTGTGATTAAAGGGGTAAACTGATATAGAGAATCTGTACAAATGAATGAAAAAAAGGAGGTCCAACAGTCACCAAACATGCTACAAATAAACTGAAGAAGTGGTGACTAGTCTAGTGTGCAGTGCTGGTCTTAAACAAAAAAAGATTCAAAAGAAAAACCCTTCTGTCAACTTGATGGTAAGTGTCCAAGTAGTGAATAGCTTTTCTATCAAAATGTTAAGTGAATTTCAGAAAAGAAGTGCTGTTGTTTACATATTCTAAACATTTTCTTATGGCAATTTTGACTCGGTGCCTGTACCCCCCCCCCCCCCCCAGGTTTGAATAAACATATTAGTATTAAGCATGCATTGAAATTACATACAGCTAGGTTATAACATGTATAGAAAGTGTTTTTCTTAACAGCGGAATGCTTAATGCCTTGTGGTTTGTTTTGACTTGATGCGTTCTTGTCTGTACATATTATTTTTCTTTTAAATCTGTTTTCAGCTAGGTGGGATGTCCACAAAAATTTAAGATCTTGAACAGTTTAAATCACTGTCATGTTTTCAAACAGTCTAATGCTAGTAATTCTTTAAGAGGAGGAGTTAGTAAGTGAAGTCAACTATTTGGTATTAGGCAATAAGCAAATGATGCCTGGTTTGAAAATAGTATTTAACTGTCTTTTAGGCTTGTTTTAATTTATTCTGATGAAGTCTTTGACTTTTAAGGATGAAAGCACTTAATCTTATTTTGTAAATAAAAAAACTTGTTTGTTTTATATCTGTTTGCATTCCTACTTAGATTTGGAGACTTGCACTGCACACTACACTGGTCACCACTTCTTCAATTTATTTGTAGCATGTTTGGTGACTGTTGGACCTCATTTTTTTTCATTTATTTGTACTGATATTTGGTCCTACACTGGTCACCACTTCTTCAATTTATTTGTAGCATGTTTGGTGACTGTTGGACCTCATTTTGTTTTCATTTATTTGTACTGATTTTTGGTCCTGTGTGGTGTACTGTTATGGATGCTGCCATTCTGTTGGTTCTCAACACCGTAGTACCTGAGGAGGATTTGTATTCACCTCCAGCCATCGACCTCATGTAATTGGCAGCTGAAGGGCCAGTGTGTGAAGGGTGAGCTCACACGATCGAAATGCTATCCCAACCACCCCCTTTCTCCTTAGTGGGTTTGACTTCCATTTCACTTGTGGCTGGAAGGACTAGTACTGCAAGTTCATCGCAGGACAGGAGTGGCTGTACAAGGATGACTTTTGGGCCTAACTGCAACCTAATGGTGAACTTAACTCTGTCCCTTCTTCTCCACTAAAATTCATTTTGAAGAACACCCTTTATAGAACAGTGAGAAAGGAATACAGATCACACTTGGCCAGGAAATGGTACTGCTTCCATTTCCCGGACAACAAGTGGTAAGACAGGTACTGGTCTTCTCAGTGATTTTTGTATGATCCAGGGGGAAGCTAACTTTAATTTGTTCAACCAATGTAGTGGAGCACTGTTTAAAAGCTTGGTTGAAATTTATGAGAATGTTGACACTTTTAATAACATTTTTATCAGGTGCCTGTGCACCAAAATGGTACATTTGAAGTGGATTCACTTAAGGAATGGATTTTTAGTTTAAAAAATAAACTTTTTAAATGAAAATGTTTATGCTTTGACAATCTATACCTAAAAGAATGTATTAAAAAGGAGATTGTCCTATAAGGTTTACTTATTTACAGATTTTCTAACAGACTTGATTTTAACGATCAAACCTATGGAGAATTCACTTTGCTTTTTGACTGCCATGGCTTTGAAATAATGGAACTTATTATTAAGTATAACAATGTCAAAATTGTTTGTTGAAAGAAGCTGGCTGTTTGATAACAATAGAGACATATATGACAATACAGTCTTTAAAGTAGACAGGAAGTGTGAGGATGTTATTAAACAGAAAGAAAGGAAACTTACTAGAGACTTAAAACAATATGGAGACATGACTGCCTACCCTTTAAAACACAAGACCAACAATGTAGGGAATTCTACAGTGGGGACCCCCTATCCTAAGTACACAGTAGGGGATGTAAGTTCTTACACAACCCATGAGCACCCTTATGGGAGAAGGTTGGAGGACCAGGGAAGGGAAGAACCCACCCTTCCCATGTTTCTGCAGGCAGTACAGACAACCAGACTGAAGATATGTTTTTTTTTTTAGCGGAGGGAGAACAGAAAAAACAGGGAAAGCAAAAAGGAAAGGGAAACGATGAATGTGAAGTTGTTCAATCTTGCTGTTCATTCTTTACTGATGGGTTCAGAGCCGATCCCTCGGCTCCGATACAGCCAATTGCAAAGCTTGAGGTCTTCAAATAGCTTGAGGCCAAGTTTCTATCCCATGATGCACCTGTGAATTACCTCAGATCTAGTTTGCCGCTGCAACAGATTGGAGGTTCTGAATTAGCTTGGGCTAGATAAGAAAAGTTTTTCATTAAAATTCTTATAAAAGTTTTTTGATAGTTAGCATAGTTAGTTAGGATTGTTTATAAAGCTCTTATATCTTTCAGTGTGTTTTTCCCTTCCCATTTACTGTTTTTTCATATATTTGTAGTTGGTCTCTTTTAGGCCTAGTTACTTGTAGTTCTTTAAGGTGTGGTCTGTCTAGCCTTCGGTTTTATTTAAGGCTCAGTACAGTAAATGTTAGTCCATATAGATAAGCTTGCTTCCCTTTTTTCAGCTTGCTGTGATATTAGTGACCTTTGTCACATTTGGTTAGATAGTTGTAGTAATTAGATTTCTATGTGGTCTGACTAGCCTTCTGTATTTTTAATTTGTAATCAGTTACTACTGTTTAAATTTACAGTGAACACTCTTATTTAGATAAGGCTGTTGCTTCTCAGAAGTTCTCTTTTTTGACAGTCTGCTTGTGTGATATCATTAGTGTGTGTGTGTGTGTGTGTGTGTGTGTGTGTGTGTGTGTGTGTGTGTGTGTGTGTGTGTGTGTGTGTGTGTGTGTGGTTTAGCCTGCTTTTTTAAGGCTTACCTGCTATTTTTCTATTCTGTGAAAATTTACTGTTGTAGTCTGTGGTGATAGCAGTAAATAATTTCTAACTTTACTATGGCTGACCAAGATAAGCACCCTAAGTCTGGGTTCAAAAAGTGCCCTAAGTGTGGTCAGAAAATGTCAGTTACAGACAGCCATGTTAACTGTGTTTATTGTCTAGGGGCTCTGCATTTGCAAGACAGTTGTGCCATTTGTCATTCCTTCTCCTCCAGGGTCCTGCAGGAAAGGAAGAGGAAACTGATCGATAGAGGCTTGTTGAAGCCTTTATTTCAGGAAGCTATGAGTGACCAGGATGGCTCCAGTAGGTCTTCAAAGTCTTCCAAGACATCAGACTCAAAAAAATCAAAGAAGTCATCGACTTTGGCTCCACTGCCCTCGGAGCCGACAGTCTTTTCCTTTCGCAGCCGGTCCCCAGTCTTGGAACTGGTCTCCGAAGCACCGAAGAGTCCTATTCTTCAGTCAGTACCACCTTCGGTACGATCTTCTTGATCATCTATCATCCTGTTGGATCTGGATGTGGATCATGTGGTACAGAAGCTGTTGGCACTGGCATTAGCCAAAATGTTATTGGCTTCGACCCAAATGGCTTTAGAGATGAATACCATTGCACTGACTCTTACTATTCCTCCTCTGAGCCATGCTGGTCCTTCGGAGCTGGAGGAAGCAGACCTGATGTTAGTGGAACCCTTGGAGCCGATGCCTGCTCCATTGTCTTCGGCTCTGTGTACTCTGATGTCTTCGGTGCCTATTGAGGACTCTAGGAGCTGACACTCTCTGGTCCGGTCTGGGGAGGACAGTCGTACCGACTTGTCGGTTCTGACTTTGCCTCTAGGGGCTTCAGCGCGAATGAGTTCGGCTCCTACCTCGGGCTCAGAGCCCACTGCTCCTGTGCCGGGAGTGTCGATGGTTTCCTCGGATCTGTCAGCTCCCTCACATCGGAGCAAGGTTGCTTTCAATGGCATGAGGAGAGTCATGTCTCCTAGGACATCCTCGACCTTGGGTCTGCCTTCCTCCTCCCCAAAAGTGCCTATGTCTACTTCTGCATCACACATCCTCACTAAGTGTAGAGTCCCAGAGCCTCAGGAAGTCCCAATGGGTGGCCCCTGCCCTTCCGAGACCTCAGAGGCCCCACTGATGAGGTTCCCAGGAAGAGATTATGCAAGAGGAAGCACCTAGACTCCCCACAGGAGTCTTTCACATCGGATACTGACTTAGATGAGTCAGAAGGGTCCCCACGATCCCCCTCTGAGGATATCTCCTTCACTGAGATACTTGAGATTCTTAGGCAGAGAGGTGATTTGCAGTCCAAAAGCCCTACTGAGGATGAGTCAGTTCTCCTGAAGGCTTTCGGGTCTCAGCCCTCCACCTCTTGGGTGTCTCTGCCCTTCGATGAGCTGAAATAACGACCAACAGCAATGCACAAGTTATTTGACAAACCAAGTAAAACAGGAATGCAAGATAAAATTTATTCCGGTACCTCGGCCCCAACAGCCTTCAAAGGAATAACACACAAACTTCCAAATGCAGTATATATACTCTAATACTGCCAATTAGACATAATTACATATAATTGAAAATGATTAATTAAGACAACATACAGATTTAAAGAGACAATACACAATTCATACTGTTTCTGTCAACTCTATGACAATAAATACCTATCAAAATGACTTAGAATATTAATTAAACATTTAAATTAACTTCTAAGTTTAACCCTCGAGGTTTTAATGTTCCATATTTTAAGATAAATCTACTTTCTAAATTCAATAGACTTTTTAAAAAATTACCTCCAAAAGAAGCATTAGGTTTTGCTAAAGCACTAAAAAATAATGAATCTGCAGACCCTTTGTGTGTATTTTGAAAATGTTCAAATATAGGACTGCTCGTTCTAGCATTACGTACATCCCCAATATGTTCTAATATACGACTTTTGAGTTGTCGCTTAGTCTGACCTATATAATATTTTGGTACTAAACAGTCACAACCAATGATGTAAACTACACCACAAGAGCAGCAATTAAATTTGTGTTCAGCAAAATATTTAACCCCATTTATAGCACTGCCTGATAGGTTCTTAACCCTCCTACATATCTTACATTTGCCACATTGAAACATGCCAACTTGTTTTTCCGAATTTGACATATTTTTATCATTCCCAAACTGTCTAAATTTCAATATTTCTTTTAAATTACAATATCTACCATATGAAAAAGAAACATGTTTTGGAAAGAGATGCCCAATATCTTCATTACTACAAACTAGAGGCCACAAGAAATTAACAATATCAGACAAAATATCAGAAAATAAAGAAAATTTTGTAACAAAAAATATCCTATTTTCCTTATTCATGTCCCTCTGAATAATGTTAATGTTAGATGTCTTAATAATATGATGTTTTTGATCATACTCAAACTTTGCACGATTTTTCTTTAGCGAAGCTTCCAAATAGCCTCTGTTTAATAGCCTTCGATGAGCTGATGCAGCTGGTCTCACAAAGGGCATGGGAGTCTACGGATACTATGGAGTCTGTCCCTAGGAGGCCTAATAAATGTATTTCTGCCCCACTGGGCAAAACATCTTTAACTAAAGGTATCCCGGTTGATGCCATGGTGGTGGCGGCGGCCACCAAGAATGAAATGTCTGAGAGTTCCTCATCTATCCATCCTCCTAACAGAGACTCCAGGATTATGGATAAATATGGGAAGCACATGTTCAGTTCAGCGACCTTTGCTCTCCATTTGCTGAACTACTTAACCCATTTTACTAGGTTACAAAGAGATCTCCTTAAGGAGTTGGGAGATGCTCTTCAGGGTACAGTAGCTGCAGGAGCCTCTGACAAAGTTGCTGCCCAGCTTGCTACCCTAAATTCTATTGTCAACTCATCCATGCGTCTCATATCCTATACAGCTGATGGAACGAGTAGGGCAGCGGGTACAGGAATCGCTCTTAGAAGACATTCGTGGATGCGCTTATGTTCCTTCGTGGAGCCCTTCGTCATCCTTCGTGAACACTCCCTTTGATGGCTCGTCCCTTTTCGGGCCTAAGGTGAAGGAAACCTTAACCAGGTGTGAACAGGACGGAAAGACTCTGTCTGCCATCGGGGTCTGTTTTTCCACCCCTACCCGACCCTATTCCAAAGGTCAAAGGGGAGGAAAAATGTGGTTCCGAAAAGCCCAAGGAGCCTTCCAGGACACACACAGTGAACCCCCTCCAGGGGCAGAGGAGGGGGTAATAATAGAAGATGCCACCCTCGCGGCAGAGGGGGTCCGCAACATCAGGGTGACAGAAATAACTTCTCTGGGAAGCCATACCAGCGCTCCTGAGTGGAGGCCCGACTGTCCTGGTCTGGAGGCAGTCGGGGGTCTCTTATCTTTGTACCCAGATGCCTGGCTCAAAATAACACAAGACAGCTGGTTACAAAGTATCATTTCCAGGGGGTATTTTATTCCATTCGCCACACCCCCTCCAATCGTAAAAAAAATCCCAGACGTTCCACCCTGTTACAGGGAACGCGCAACTATAGAGGTCTAAACGTTGCTAGCAAAAAGAGTCATCCAACCAGTCCCAGCAGACCAAACAGGATCCGGAACTTACTCAATATTCTTTTTGGTTCCAAAGAAGATGGGGGACTGGAGACCTATATTGGACCTCAGCAGACTGAACCAATACATAAAGAAAGAGAAGTTTCGGATGGTCACGCTTCAGTCTATACTTCCCTTCTTAGGGAAAGACAATTGGAATTGCTCAGTAGATCTCAAGGATGCTTACTGCCATATAAAAATAGCCAGGCCATCCAGGGATCACCTGCGCTTCTGGCTGGGAGCCAATTACTACCAGTTTCGAGCCCTGCCCTTTGGTCTCACTACAGCCCCCTCAAAAGAAGATCTGCAAGAGGAAGCACATGGACTCACCCGAGGAGTCCTTAATGGAAGACATGGACTACGATGATGGTGAGGGGTCCCCGCAGTCACCCCCGGATGATGTCTCTTTTGGAGACGTCCTGGAAATGTTAAAGCAGAGAGGTGATCTGGAAGCCCTCCAACCCTTCTTCTGAGGAGTCCATATTCCTGCAGGCTTTTCGCACCTGGCCTTCTACCTCTTGGGTGACCCCACCTGCCGACGAGCTCATCCAGCTCGTCATGCAGCACACTTCCAGAGGGACTTAATCTCTGAACTCTCTGGGACGCTCACAGGACAGTTGTCTGACGAGGTCAGGGACAAAGTGGCCTTGCAGCTTGCACCCCTGGAATCAATATCCAACTCATCCATGAGGTTGCTGTCATATGCAACCAAAGGGGCGCCTAGAGCAGTGGTTTCAAGCATTGTTATGAGGTGTCATGCCTGGATGCACATTTGTGACCTCGCATACCCCTTCAAGTCTTCCTTTCTGAATGCTCCCATCGAAGCTTCATCCCTTTTTGGCTCCAAAGTGAAGGACACGCTAGCCAGGTGGGAGCAAGATGGAAAGACCCTGTCTGCTGTAGGCCTATGGTTTTCCAACCCTCAACATACCTTTTCCAGGAATCAGAGGAGTGGGAAAATGTGGCATAAAAATTCTCAGGGGCCTTTCCGTGCTGCACGTGGTGATGATATCCCCAGAGGCAGAGAGGATAACAATTCTGGAAGATGCCCCTATAGAGGCAGAGGGGGTCCTCGTAACCAAGGTTCCAGGGATTCCTTCTTTGGACAGCCTTGCCAGCGCTCTTGAGGAGCAGCCCGATTCCTTACCTCTGGAAGCAGTCATGGGTCGTTTCTCTCTGCACCAAGCTGCCTGGCAATCTATCACCACCGATCGTTGGGTGCAGAGTATCATCGCCAGAGGTTACACCATTCCCCTTTCTTATCAGCCAAATCTCCCAAGAAGACTTCCCGAAGTTCCACCCAGTCAAAGGGAAGAAGCAGCTTCAGAGATTTTAAAGCTGTCTGAAAAGAGAGTCATGCAACCAGTCCCACCAGACCAGCGTGGATCTGGATTTTACTCAAGATTCTTTTTGGTGCCAAAAAAGACAGGGGACTGGAGACCCATTTTGGATCTCAGCAGATTAAACAAGTCTGTCACCCAAACCAAATTCTGGATGGTCACGGTTCAGTCCATTCTTCCCTTTTTAAGAGAAGGTGATTAGATGTGCTCTATAGATCTCCAGGATGCATATTACCACTTCAAGATGGACAAACGCTCCAGGAGTCTGCTTTACTTATGGCTAGGGGCCAGTCATTATCAATTCAGTGCCCTGCTGTTGGGTCTCTCTACAGGCCCCAGAGTGTTAATGAAATGCATGGCAGTGGTAACAGCTCACTTGAGACTAAAAGGATTCCGGGTGTTTCCATATCTGGACGACTGGCTCCTCACCGCCCCCACCGAGCATCTTCTGGTAACAGCACTCCATTATACTCTCTCTCTCTCTGACAAAATTGTTGGGAACACCGATACATTGAGAGAAATCAGACCTTACTCCTATACAACCAGTAGAATTCATTGAAGCAGTGTTCAATACCCAGTCCTGTCTGGTATCACTCCCAATTCGCAGACTCCATCGATTGAGGCTTCAACTCTGGGTGATACTCTCTCAAACAAAAGTCTCAGCAAGGGAAGTTTTTCAGGCACTAGGCTCTACGGCAGCTTCAATCCCAATAGTGCCTCTAGCAAAGCTACATATGCGTATCCTTCAATGGCTCCTTCTTTGTCAGTGGTTCCCAAACTATCATCCCCTCAGTTACCAGATTCGAATAACCAGCTTCTGCAAACAGGACCTCTATTGGTGGATGAGACCAGATGTAGAACTTTGGAGTCACCCATTTCAATCCCCTCAGCCATTGTGACCATGGATGCTTCCCTGATCGGGTGGGGGGGCCATTTCCATGAAAAGACTGTCTAAGGCACATAGTCCACCTCGGAGGCTCACCTGCATATCAGTGTTCTGGAACTGAGAGCTGTACTGTTAGCATTGCAGGTCTTCCATTCAGCTCTCCCTTCCGGGACAATTGCAGTTCAGTCAGACAATATGTCAGTGGCCTGGTATATCAACAAGCAAGGAGGAACCAAGTCCTACCCCCTATGTCGAGAAGCCATGTGAATTTGGCAGTGGGTGATAGCTTCTAACTGCTTTCTGATAGCAATGCATATCCCAGGGAGCTCCAACGTGATTGCAGAAAAACTGAGCAGATGCATCCTCATGCCTCACGAGTGGTCTCTCTACCCTGAGGTGGCATCAGAAATCTTCAGCCACTGGGGCCAGCCTTGCTGCGATCTTTTTGCCTCCCCATCAAACAACAAATGCAGCAGCTATTTTACCCTACTTCCCCCAGAGAGGGAGTCACCTAGGGAATGCTCTGATCCATGACTGGCCCACGAGACTTCTTTACACTTATCCTCCCATCCCCCTGATTCCACAATTTCTAAAGAAAGCTCTTCGGTTGAGATGCAAGGTGATCCTCATAGCCCCATTCTGGCCTCAACAAGCTTGGTCCCCCTTCCTTCGGCCTCACCTAATATATCCGCTGTGGATTCAGGACCCTCTGCCAGATCTGATTACTCATCCCCAAGGGTTGAGTCACCTAAATCTGTCCAGTCTCAAGCTGACAGCTTGGTTTCTCCACTTCCACTAGTCGCCAGGCAAGCTAATCTCTCCTTGCCTGTTCGAGACATCATTCTGGCCTCTCATAAACCATCCACCAAAAGACTATATCAGGATAAATGGAAAAGGTTCTCCATCTGGTCCAAGGATAACATGCTAGACCCGTATTCGGCTCCAGTAACTGCAGTGCTTCAATACTTGGCTAAGTTTTTTGATAATGGAGCCTCTGCCTCTACCATACGAGTACATCTAGCAGCAGTTTCAAATTCCCACAGTGGTATAGAGATCTTATCTCTTTATGCCTATGCAAGACCTTCCTCAAGGGGACCTCTCATATCAGGCCTCCTGTCAGGCAGCCCGTGGAACCGCACTCTAATTCTTCAGTGTTTGACTCAAAAACCTTTTGAACCTGCTGCGAAGTGTGACCTAAAGTTTTTGTGTTGGAAATCATTGTTCTTGGTAGCCATCATGTCTGCCAGAAGGGTCTCGGAGCTGCAGGCATTGTGTATTAAGAGGCGTTATCTGGTCTTTCATAAAAACAGAGCATCACTTCGGACAAATCCATCCTTCCTTCCCAAAGTTGTTTCTGAATTCTCCATAAACCAGACCATTGCACTACCAGTGTTCTTTCCGAATTTTGCCACTAGAGGAGAGTACTGCCTCCACTCTTTAGACGTACATAGGCAACTGAGATTTTACCTAGACAAGACCAAACCTATCCGTAAATCTGAGCAGCTTTTCATCTCTTTTTCTGGACCCAGAAGTGGAGAGGCTGTTTCCAAGGTTACATTATCAAAATGGCTAAGGGACTGCATACGTTTCATCTATTCCCTCAATTATGAACGTATAACAAAAGTTAAAGCTCACTCCACTAGATCTATGGCAACATCTGTAGCTTTCCATTCCAGGGCTTCCAAGGATGACTTCTGCGCAGCAGCTACTTGGGCTAAGCCTCGTACCTTTATCAAGCATTACAAATTGGACTTGGTCTCCAGAGGGAGAGCTGCCTTTGGCTCAATGATACTCAGGAATGTTCTTCTATAAGGGCCACCCATGGACCTCAAGGTAGCTTGAGATTCTGTCCCATCAGTAATGAATGGAAAGAAGATTAACAACATCAGATAAAGAAGTTATGTCTTACCATAACATCTATCTGTGTTGTTCATCTTCTTTCATTCATCACTTCCCACCCTCCTTCCCCCTCCAAAGGCTCCTGGGGGATGCTTTGGGTCTAAGTGGTGCCCTAGGGTATTTGCGCAGAAGTAGCCGCGGCTTTATTTCTCTTTCTGTATCAAACTCGATCTGAAGTAACAGGGAGAAGGGAATTCTGGGTAGAGACTTAGCTTGAGAGTTTTTTTGGCTGGCGCGAGTTTGGTAAAAAGGCAGACTCTGTTCCGAGGGTTAGGAACCCCATCAGTGATGAATGAAAGAAGATGAACAACACAGATGGAATGGTATGGGAAGACATAACTTCTTTTTTTTGGATGATATCTTTATCCTTTGAGATGGTCCAGAAGATGACAGCCCAAGATTTATAGAACATTTAAACAAGAGCACTTTTTTTCTGAACTTCACTTACCATTTTGATAGAAAAGCTATCCAGTACTTGCACACTACCATTGAGTTGAAAGAGACTGTTTTTAAATTAAAAATCTATCCTAAACCCACCTTTAGCAACTCATAGCTTCCATTTGGTAGTGCCCACCCTTTCTCACAAATAAGGAGTTTAGTCAAGGGCTATTGTACAAGGGTTGCCAGGATGACCTGTAATAAAGATGATCTGGCACCCAAGCTAGAAAAGGTCGCACGCATGTTCCTTGACAGAGGATACCCACAGTGGTTATTACATGACACCCTAGGAAACATCCTCAGTGAATGGGGTGAGAAATCTCTACCTTTTCTAGGTATGGGGACTGATGGTGAGAGCCTACTCAATAAAGAAAAAAGCAGTAATAAAGACTTTGAAAGAACCATGGTGGTTTAATTTAATTATGCATCTGACAGAGTTAAGTAGATTATTAGCAAAAATTGGAATATGCTTAAACATTCCCCTGAGTTTGGGAGGATTGTAGGACCCAACCCAAAATTTATTTTCAAAACAGGTCAGAAGTTGAAAAGCCTCTACGAGAGGGGTTTACACCCCACCCTAGGGATGTACATGGAACCAAAAAATATGGGGCATGTAATCAGTGTATGTATGCCTTAGAGGCTAAACACCTAACCCTTGACAATGCCTTAAAAACTAAGGTGCACTTCAAAAGATGAAATTGCGGGATTAAGTGACTAGTTTACTTACTCGTAGCTGTATGTGCAAAACATAATAAATTCTATGTAGAAAAACTGAAAGAACATTAAGAAAACACATTTACAAGCATTATTACAGCATCAAGAGCAAAACTGTAAACAATGCCCTTTATAAGCATACCTTACTGGATATAACGCACTGAATTTAAATTCAGAATTTTAGAACTAGTTAACATTGATCCCAGGGGAGGGGACTGGGAAAGACAGAATATAAAGAACTCTCTTGGTAATTTCTACTCAATGCCTTTACCTACCCACCATGTTTGAATGACCATATTAATATTAAGCCTGTACTGAAATTGCATACAGCTAGGTTATAAAATGGTTAGAAAATGTTTTTCATAGTTAAGAACAGAATGCTTAACACTTTGTGGTTTCTTTTGACTTGATGTGTTTTTGTCAGTACATATTTTTCTTTTGAATCTTTTTTTCAACTAGGTGGGATATCCACAAAATGTTTACAATCTTAAAACAGTTTAGACCACTGTCATGTTTGCAAACAGTCTAATAGTAGTTGTTCTTTAAGAGGAAGAGTTTGTAAGTGAGGTTTAACTCAGCCAAATTAAACTATTCGGTATTAGCCAATAAGCAAGTGATGTCTGGGTTGAAAATAGTATATCTGATGTTGTCATGTTCATTCGCTTCTCGATCTGTGGGTTTTGGTTCCGACCTTGGATCTGACTTGACCTCTTTCCAAACTGAAGAGTCGAAGCTCAGTCTCCTCCTCTCCATCTCATAATGCCTCATTCCCTTAGAATACCTCAGATCTCATATGCCGCTTGCCCGATAAGTATTGGGATTTTATTTCTCCTGTCAGTCTTGATATGAGTTTCTGTAAGCCGTCTGTCAGCTGGTCTTTTTATTCACTGTTCCTTCCTCTCCTCCCACCTTCTTTTCAGCTTATATATATATATATATATATATATATATATATATATATATATATATATATATATATATATTTCCTTTTGGTGGCTTGTAGTTATAGCTTAGTTCCTGTGGTTTTCTTCCATCCAGATAGTCTCTTTATCTTTTCCACTTCTAGTCTGATATCTTTGATTCCCTTTTCTCTTCTATCTAGTTTATCATGACTGACAAGACCAATCAACATTTGGGCTTTACAAAATGCACTTCCTGTGGGCACACTATTCCCTTATCTGATGACCACAGGGCGTGTGTTTACTGTTTAGGTCCAGCGCAGTTAGACAGCTCTTGTGAAATATGTGGGGGTTTTAATCTTTGTGCACCAGCAGACCGTCGAAACAAACTGGTCTTGAAGGGCTTGCTTCCTCCTTCCACTCCTTCAACACCTTCCCCACCTTCCACTACAGACACTCAAACACCATTAGAAAACCCAAGGAGGCCAGGGAACACAGGAAGCGTTCCACTGAGTGTTCCCCCTTGGAGCCACCTAAAAAGACACCAAAACCTTCGATCCAATATCATAGGATTTGATGTTTGTAGTTTCTTCTCCCTCAGCCCCCCATGCTTCTTCTGTCTCCTTGGAGTCAGTTGTTTTGACACTGAGTTCTGCTCCTAAGGAGTCCTCCCCCAACCCAGTGTCCAAACCACTTTTGGTGTCCTCCTCTGTCATTTCTACCTGTAGCTTATCTGAACGTTAGGTGGCTAGATTGATCAGACAATTTCTCCAGGCACAGATGCAGATGGGGGTTATGCCAGCTGAGTCGGATATACTTGGGACAATTTACTGCACCAAAAGCAGTCATAAAGCGTCTAGCTCCAGTTATAGCTCATTGTGGGCTACAGGGTATCTACATTTTTCCATATTTAGATGAATTGTTTATCTGTGCAGAGTCTTTTTCAAAGTGTCAGAAATCTGTCACTTGGTTGAGAGATCTCACAAGCTGGGATTCCAAGAGAACATTAAAAAGTATTTTTTGACTCTTTCACACAGGATTGTGTTCATGGGGTGTCAGCTAGACACCTCAGTTCAAATAACTTTTCTTCTACAAGCTAAAATAAATCTATATCTGGATCTGTTTTCCACTCAAACTTTGGTCACTGCAAGGGAATACCTCAGGATTTGGGGTCTCAATACATGTATGATTTTTATGACATCCCTGGCAAAACTCCACATGAAAAAGATACAGTGGTATTAGAATTCTCTTTGGTCTCAGCACCAGTGACTTTTGTGTTCTCAAATCCCAGTACTGGAGTACGTCAGAAGAGAAATCACTTGATGGAGAAAGCAAATATCCCCAGATCTCCTCTTCTCCTTTCCTGGTCTAAAGCAGTCACCTCAGATGCCTCAGACTTTGCTAGGGGAGCAGTTTCAGGAGGGAAGAGCAAAGTGTGTGGGACACTTAGGACATATGCAAGCACATAAATATTTAAGAGATGCTTGCTCTGATCAAGGCACTTTACTCCCTGAACCATCTTTGTTCCATGGGACCTTAGTACCTCTTCAAGGGCAGATCCTCATGAAAAGAAACAAGATCAGAGGTCCTCCAAGATTTTGATCTATCTGTGAGGAGTTCCTCATATAGACCTATTTGCCTCCTCTCTGAGCAATCAGCTGGCAGGATTCTGCTCCAGGACTCCATGCAAGATGGCCTGGAAGACGGATGCCTTTTATTTTCCTTGGACAGCAATGTTCCTGTATGGCTTTCCACTCTTTCAGCTGATATCCAGGGTACTTCTGAAAATTCAGAAGGAAACCCCCATGATTGTTGTGGTGACTCCCTTCTGGCTTGGGCAACACTGGTTCTTCCCTTTTTTTGGAAATAGCAGGGGCAGTTACCACAGACTCAGACTGGATCTACTCACATAAGATTAGGGGTGTTTGATACACTCCAACACCAATCAATTTCAGTTGATTGCCTGGATGATTTTAAGCACCTCTTTACTGAGGACGTGCAGAAGGTACTAATGGAATCAAGAAATCCTGTTACTAGAAAATCATATATTTTCAAACAGAAAATGTTTTCTAGCTGGTGCCAGCAACATAACCATCACCCATTTAGGTTCATAGCTGTGTACTAAGGTAACAATAAACGTCTTTTTAAGCCTAGCCATGCATTGCAAATCTCTGACAAGTTCTGGTATCCTTGATAAGTATAAGCAGGGGCTTTGGAGATGGAACATATATAAACAGAGTCCTGGGAGATGAACCATTTACAGGCTGACTGTGCCCATTAGAGACATAGGTGCCAAACCAGGGTTGAATTTCCAGTTCCTCATCCATTTGTCCAATTTTCACTTGAATTGGGCTAGGGATAACTCTGCTTCACATAGGTGGGGAGCCTGTTCCAAAGAATGGGGAAGTCTCAAGAATACATGCCTGTCTCTCCAGCAAGTCCTTTTTATTTCACAGGCAAGGGTTAAGTCTTTCATATGGGTAATTCTGGTGGTGAGTGTTTTGCGGACATGCAGGAAATCCATCTGGGTGAGCTCTGACAATGCCTTGTATACCAGGTATAGATTTCCTCATAACAGCCTACAGGAAACAGCATACAGGGATAGGGCCTTGAGGTAGTTTGCATAGGGCATGTTACTTATGCCCTGGGCTAGTTGTTCTCTGTTTTTACAATATTTGTGTGAGTTCCTATCCTATGACCTTTCTTACTCCTCCATCAAGGTTCATTTAGTAGCCATTTCAGCATGTCTGCCCATACTAAAACATTTTTAAAAGTTGTTTTGCATGAGATGCCTCCTAGAAAACTGGTGGCTCCTCCTTGGGATCTTTAATTTTTTGTTAGATAAGCTAGCACTTGCACAATTTGAACCAGTTAACCTGGCTGACTCGAGGTTCTTAACATGGAAAATAATTTTACTGATTGTTCTAACCTCTGCAAGAAGAGTATCTGAGTTACAAGCTCTTATGATGAATTAACCCTACCTCAGTTTCCACTCAGACATGCTCTCTCTGAGAATTAATTCTTTTATGCCTAAAGTGGTATCTGAATTTCCATTAATCCAAACTGTCCATCTCTCTGTTTTCTTTCCTGAACCTAAAATGTGGGAGAAAGGATACTTCATACCTTGGATGTCCACAGACAACTCTGGTACCATCCTGACAGAAATAAATATTTCAGATTTTTTTTTTTTTTTTTTTTTATCAGTTGTTCATTTCTTGTGAAGGTAAGAAGAAGGGACAGCCTTTGTCAAATAAGACTATTTTCAAATGGTTGTCTAAGGCTATTACCTTTTCTTACATTCACAACAATAAAATTATTCCAGGCAGCTTCAAGGCCTACTGTACTGGAGCATTGACTTCATCTATAGCTTTTTGGAAAGGGTTAGATTCTAGAAGTATTCTAGAAACAGCAACTTGGTCCCCTCTACCTACTTTTATAAAACACTAAAAGCTTGTAAGCTTCATTCCTTCTATAGGTCTAGATCAGGCTGTGCTAGGACCATTCTCCAGGGACTCCTGGACTCTTCTCCTTTCACCTCCCAAAATTTATAAGCCATGGTAATCTACCCATGTAGCTTAGGCTACTGCAACAGTGTTCATTAGGAAGAACATAGTATAGATGTGCAAGTGAACTTACCGTAACAACAGATGTTTGAATGATCCATTGCCTCTTCCTACCTCCATCCCCCTTGTTTCTTGGTGTGTTGTTTTTGTCAGGGTGTGGACCTCTGTTTTTCCTCACGTTGCCCTTTCAGGGCTCAGCCCCTTCTGTCTGTTGTCAAAGCTCTGAAGAGCGTAGTGCCCATACCTTTCTTTTTAGCCAGTTCAGCTTAAGCTGACTAATGGTTTGGGTATGTGGAAGGTGCCCTGAAGCTTTGCAAGCTGTCTGTCTGTTATATCCTTGCAGAATATTACCAATATAGATTAGGCTTTTGCAGCAGTGATCATTCAAGCATCTAGTGCCATAGTAAGTTTACCTACACAACACTACTTTCTCGTGTCTCTGCTGGTCTCCATTCAACTGTGTGGAAACAGATTATTGTTTTCTGATGCTTTTTTTAAGCTTCTGCTTTAAACTGTGATAAAACTGGCTTTTATGGTAAATTTTATGCTTGTATCTAGGATTCAGAGGAAGGTATCCTTTAAATGATTACCAGTGCCTATAATTATTTTGTAATGCATAAAATAAGCATTGTTTGATGTTGTATGTTGTTAATCTGGAGCTTCAAACCCAGGTAGTTGCTGAATATTTTGTAGAGTCTGGTTTAGTCAACATTTTCACTATCCAAGATAAGAAGGAACATATTATCTGATATTGTTAATCCTCGTTCATTCCTTATGTATGGGTATCGGTTCCGAGCTCAGAACCGAGCCGGCCATTTTCCAAGCTCACGTCAGCTTCAAACTCTCAAGCTAAACTCTTACCCACAATTCCCCTCTCCCTGTTACCTCAGATTTCATTTGCCGCATTGCCATCCGGTCGTGTCAAGCTACTTCTCTTGAGCTAAGTACAGTTAATTGTTGTTTAATTGCTTTACAAATTACTTTTCTGTCAGAAAAGTTGATATTTTATTGTCTCTTGCCCTATCGCATCTAGCGTTCATAATTTCCTCAGGTTTTTTTCTGTCCTTTACTTACCCTTTTTACCGTGAGGTAATTTCTCCTTACCATCGTTGGTAATCCCTTTCCCTTTCTTTTTCATACCTTCGGGTACTCTCTTGTACCATTGTTGGTACTTTTCTATTTGTTACTATGGCAGATAAAAAGGGTAGTCTGGGGTTTAGGTGGTGCTCTGATTGTGGACACAAACTGCCTACTTCTGATGCACATTCTTTATGTGTTTATTGTTTGGGAGCTTCCCATTTATCTGTTGAACCACCTTGTACTATATGTGAATACTTTTCTTATAGAACTTTGTTAGAAAGGAAAAATAAGCTGATGCTGAAGGGACTTCTAAAATCTCCCTTTTCAGAGGCTATTTCTGGGTCAGAGGTCTCAACCCCTCCTAAAGCCCATACAAAAATGGATATTTCTACTAAGGCTAAATCCTTGCCTTCATCCCCGGCTGGGGACTCTCATCAACCAAAATCTAAAAAGGCTAAAATTTCGGCTCCGGAGCTCTCTGTCAGCCCCAGTGCTTGCGGTGCCCAGACCTTCGGCACCAAGGCCTTCGGCTCCATTAGTGATTTCAGCTCTGTCCACTCCTGCAGCCTTCTACATATCGGCACCGAGGGGCTCCTTGGTTCAGACCTTTACCACTGTATCGGCACCGACCGTTCAGTTGGCGCAGACCTTGACCGCATCAGCTCCGAGATCTTCCTCAGAACTGAGGCCTTTATTATTGACTCCAGTTTTGTCGGTTCCAGTTTCTTCACCGACATCCACTTCAGCACCGATCCCTGTGTCGGTGCAGACAATGACATCAGCACCAATGGCTTCTTTGGTGCAGACTACAGTAGTTCAGTCTTTCTCAGCACCATTGTCCTCTGTGCGATCAGATGAGATGGGCACCGAGTCTGCCTCTTTTGTGGTCAGGCCTATTTCTCCCTCAGTCTCGGTGAGGTCCACTAGAAGTCTTTCTGAACATGATGTGTTGCGTTTTGTGGACCAGGCATTCTTGGCCAGAAGTATTCCACCCCCCCCAGGAACTATCCTTCCTTGGGAGGTGATCACCAATCTCCAAAGACACCTTCTTATTCTCCTCCTTCATTGCCTTTGAAGTCCATGGATATAGTACAGTCTTCCCCTTCTGCAGTTCCCTTTATGGATCACACTAAGGAACCACAGTTGCCTTCATGGCAGAAAAGTTTTGCTACGACCCAGGATGTCAGCTGTGATATGCATAGCTTGCTGCTGCACAGCCATCCAGGGACTCTGAGTCAGCAGGCTGAGCCACTTAGGGGAAGAGTGCCCCCTGTCCTTGACATACACTCCTCTCTGGGTGGACCAGCCTTCCAACTGATGGGGAAGGCTTTCACTGCTGCTGACGATACCAGGCTGTCTATACCTCCACCCTCCTCTGGTACACTGGTTTCACAAGTCACACCTAGTGGACACCGGGTGCAAGGACCTCAGGACATATTCCCTCAGGAATCCCCTTTTCTGTTGTCTTCCCCAGCTTCTCCTACTGAGGAAGTTCACCGGAAAAGTTCGTGTAAGAGGAAGCACATGGACTCCACAGAGGAGTCTCTCACCGAAGACATAGATTTTGATGAGGGGGAAGGATCCCCTCGGTCACCCTCTGAGGTATCCTTTGGCAATATCCTTGAAATCCTGAAACAGAAAGGTGACTGGCAACCCTCTAATTTGACCCCTGAGGAATCTGTGTTCCTGCAGGCTTTTTGCATCCGGCCCCCTACCTCCTGGGTTACTCCACCTGCCGATGATCTTGTCAAGTTCATCGTGCAGTTTACTTGGAAGGCCCCTGAAACTGTTGAAGCTATTCCTCGGAGGCCAGATAAGATCTTGTCCCCTCCTTCTTTTGGATCCCCATTGGTCCAAAGGTCTTCTGGTAGATGCTTTTGGTGGCGGCCGCAACAAAAACGGATCTGGCAGAAGAAGAAAGCCAGACTGTCCATCCACCTAACAGAGAGTCCCAGGCCCTGGACAGAATAGGGAAGCACACTTTTGCTTCAGCAACCTTTGCTATCAGGTCCCTCAATTATATGGCACATTTTACCAGGCTTCAAAGGGATCTGGTTTCTGAGCTGTCTGAAACCTTGGCTGGTGCAGTGTCTGATGAGATCCGTGACAAAGTGGCCTCTCAGCTGGCCACCATTGAGTCTATATCTAACTTCTCTATGCGATTGATATCTCACGTATCAGAAGGAGCAGCTAGAGTGGCGGATTCAGCTGTGGTCTTGAGACAACATGCCTGGATGCACTTGTGCAACTTCGCAGAACCTTTTAAGTCTTCCTTTCTTAATGGCCCCCCCATTGAGCCCTCCTCTTTGTTTGGGCCCAAATTTAAAAGCACACTGGCCAGATGTGAACAAGATGGTAAGACCCTTTCTGCTGTAGGTGTCCATTATTCTTCCCATCAACATGTTTTCTTCCAAAACCAAAAGAGTGGGAAGATATGGTTCAAGAAATCTCAGGGTCCTTTCCGTGACACAGAGGCCGCGTTCTCCCCCAGAGGCAGAGGGGGAAACTCACAGGGAAGACGCTCCTTTTGGGGCAGATGGGGACCGCATAAACAGGGTTCCAGGGATTCTTTCCCTGGTCAATCCTACCAGCGCTCCTGAAAAGCGGCCCAACTCCTTTCCTCTGGAGGTGGTTGGGGGACATTTCTCCTTGTACCCTTCTGCCTGGCTAACCATCACCGCCGATTCTTGGGTACAAAGGATCATAACCAGAGGTTATATCCCCTTCGACCTTTGTCCCGTCCCTTCAAAAAATCTTCCCGATGTTACACCCACTCAAAGGGAAGAAGCAGCATTAGAGATAGAAAAGCTGCTAAGAAAGAGTCATCCAAATAGTCCCTCCAGACCAGATAGGATCTGGATTCTACTCGAGACTATTTTTGGTGCCAAAGAAAACCGGGGACTGGAGACCAATTTTGGACCTCAGTGTATTGAACAAGTTTGTGAGAGTACAAAAATTCTGAATGGTCACTATACACTCTAGCCTCCTGCTTTGGGAAAAAGACGATTGGATGTGTTCTATAGATCTTCAAGATGCGTACTATCACATAAAGGTGGACAGGCCATCAAGAAGATTTCTGCACTTCCCTGCGGGAGCCAGTCACTACCAGTTCAGAGTACTGCCCTTTGGACTCTCTACAGCCCCCAGAGTGTTCACAAAGTGCATGGCAGTTGTCGCAGCTCACTTGCGACTTGAGGAATTCCAGGTGTTTCTGTACCTAGACGACTGGCTCCCACCAGACATCTATGGAAAAAGCCCTGGCATACTCTCTCCTCACTGCTCAAAGGCTAGGCATAACAATAAACTGGCAGAAATCCAATCTCACCCCCTCACCCCATGTCCATCGACAGAATTCATAGGGGTTATCTTGGGCACAAAAAACTGCAGAGCTGCTATTCCAGCGCACAGAATTTTAAGGATAAAGCAACAACTAATTCCAATCCTTTCAAAGGAAAAATCCACGGCTCACTCGGTACTACCACTGTTTGGTTCCATGGCAGCCTCCATCACCATTGTTCCCCTGACCAGGTTTCACATGAGGCTTCTACAATGGCAACTGCACACCCAATGGTATCCTTTTCAGCATCCTCTTTCAGCCATGATTCAAGTAACCCACAGGTGCAAAACAGGATTTAAATTGGTGGATGATGCACAATCTCTCTCAATGGTCTCGCCCCTTTTCCCCCCAGCAACCCAAGGCCACAGTGACCACGGACGCCTCCCTGATGGGGTGGGGGGGGGCTATGTCAGGGACAGACAGTCCAAGGCACTTGGTCCTAACCGGAGGCCCATCTGCATATAAATGTTCTAGAGCTGAGGGCGGTGCTTCTGGCGTTGCAAGAATTCCATCCCCTGCTGCCATCTGGGACAATTGCGATTCAGACAACATGGCGATGGTCTGGTACATCAACAAGCAAGGTGGAACCAAATCTTACCCCTTTGTTGAGAGGCCATGAAGATATGGCAATGGGCGATGGCTACCAACCATTTTCTTCTAGCAACGCACATTCCCGGGAGCTAAGGTCACATTAGCTAGATGGTTGAAGGACTGTGTGACCTTTATTTACACACAACGTAATATCTTGTTGCCTACTACCATGAAAGCTCATTCAACAAGGTTGGTGACAACTTCTGCTGCCTTCCATGCCAGAGCTTCTTTACATGACATCTGTGTAGCTGCAACTTGGGCTACACCTCATACCTTCATCAATCATTACAAATTGGATTTGGCCTCCAGGGGAAGAGCATCTTTTGGTTCTATGATGCTCAGGAATGTCCTTCCATAAGAGCCTCCCAGGAATAGAGGTAGCTGGGGACTCTGTCCCATACGTAAGTAATGAACAAGGATTAACAATATCAGATAAAGAAGTTATGCCTTACCATAACGTTCCATCTGTATTGTTGATCCTCGTTCAGTCATTATAACCCTCCCTCCTTCCTCCTCCTGTGGTTTCTAGTGGATCTCACCATCCAGTTCTCTTAGGTTATTTGACCAGAGGTAGCCTCTACCTTCTTTAACTTGCAAACTCAATCTGAGGTAACAGGGAGAGGGGAATTGTGGGTAAGAGTTTATCTCGAGAGTTTGAAGTTGACGAGAGCTTGGAAAATGGACGGCTTGGTTTCAAGCTCGGAACCGAGAATCAACAATACAGATGGAACGTTATGGTAAGACATAACTTCTTTTTCCCCACCCATGTCAGACTCTGGCTTTACCTTTCTGAGAAAGTATGTTAATGTAAAGCATGACATGTAGAGAATGAAATGGGTTTAAAGGACCATAATGCATACCTTTGAGGAAAGAAGAGATGCGATAGAAACTTACAAATACAATATGAGAATCAAAAACCTTAAAGAAAATAAATGCAGATTAGTAAAATATTTAAGAAAATAGAATTGATTGAGAACAAGAGCAATATGACATTTCTGAGGAAATAGGGTGTGGCTCAAAGATAATGTGAGGAAACATATTTTCACAATGTGGATGCTGGTTGCATGAATCTGCCTTTCTGAAAAGGCTTTGTCAGAATAATGAGGACATTCAGAATGCATAGTTCAAACATGCAGCTGTTTTTGTTGGAGTTGGATGAATATTTGGGCTGTTTCTTAATTAGAATCTGACGTTTATACAGTGGGAGAGACATAGTCAAGCTAAGTGTGCCAAACAATATTTATGTGTTGTCAGCATTCTGTGTTTCTGTGCTATACATAAAAATAAACTGTCTTTGTTTGTTTGAATTAAACAGCATTTTTTTTCAGGAAGGCAAATTACTGTGACTGACTTATTTTGTTTACTATGATGCATAAGCCAGGTAACTTCCCACACCTAAGTAATAATCCTTTAATCTGTGCGTTGACAGAAAATGTCATCTTGTTTCAAAGGGACTTGTGCAGTTGGTAACTTGGTGTTTTGTCAAACTTTAGAAGTAATTTTTGATTAACTTCTTAAAGGTAAAGAAAGTTCATAGTATGGTTTAAGCCTTTATATTTTATTTAACCTGTGTATGTGATTTGTGCTTAATTTTGTTATCAGGTAAACCTATTGAAACCAGAGAAATGTTTTTAAGGAGGGTCTGGAAATGAAAGAAAAATTAAATAGCTGGCAGAGAATTGTACGGGTAAGTGATTTTGGGATTTATTCACCATTCTTTAGGTTGAACAGATGTTCAATTTACCCATTATGCTATATTGTTTAAAGATTTACTTGCATTGTCAAGTAGTTGGAATAAGGTTTCTCCTTTGAGTATATCTGATTTAATACTCACATAAACATTGATTGGTTGTCATTTCTGAGACAGCTTAACCTTATATTAAAATGTTTTGGGATAAATCTTGAGCCTAGCAATGTGTTTAGAAAAGTCTTTTCTACCTTAAAAGTACTGTTTCTAAGTCTGCCTCGTTTCCTGCTGCCTGCCAACTGTAAACTCTCCCATGAGTCAGATGACCCATCCATTATCCATGGGTGAGAGCTGGTCACTGGAAATAGTCATTATGGCAGCTGTCAGGGGGGTTTATGTTGTAGGTCCTACTGATAAGCATCTTATGTTGCCAGCCATTTGAAGCATGCATGCTTAGAAACATGCACCAATTCCAGCTAGAGCAGTACACACTACATGGCATGGACTGCATGTAAAGTTTGTATGCAAGGTTACGTACCCTTATCTGTGTCTGACAGGGTAGTTTGGTTCAAATGGCAGATCACACTTCAGCTCTCTTCCCCAAAATGGGTGAGCAAGCATTTGCCACTTCACTGCAAGACATTTAGACTTGAGGTGGAGCATTGCTGCCTTAGGGTCGACTGCAGGATTACTTTTATTGTTTTGTTTATTATTCAAATAGTGCTACCATGGCAGCAGCAGTGTGCTTAGGTTAGGGCAGATAACTGAGAGATACCACTGTTTGTCGGCTTTTGCCAAGAAATACACTGTGGTTTATTTCAACAAACATTTGGCATGGTTGTTATTGATGCAAAGATTTTTTTTAGCTGAGGCGCAATGCAGCTGAAATCTAACTTGTTTTCTGGTAACAGGTGTCAGATTGCTGCAATCTATTAAAAAAATAATCAAAAGACTCCATCTCTAGTCATACTTTATTTTCTGATAAGAATATAAGATCCTATTATACTTGCAATATACAGCTTTCAGTTTCATCTTGTATTCCATTCTTTGTTCCTTGTGCAATGGGGCATGGCTGTTGAAGATGCTCATGTTGAAACAAACTTTCCATTTTGCTCACCACTTAAATTATTAGTAGGTATGTGTTCATGCTGCAGCCACCTCAAAGAAACAAGAAGAACACTTATTTTATTTAAGGCCTGTAGTATAAATATATTGTATGGTCTAGCTGACTGCAGCTCTTTTTGTCAGGTAATAAAGAATGATAATATGCTGTCAAATGGCTGTAGCATCTTTATTCTGTTGGCTTGTACCGTACTTATGCAAAACTACATATTACTTCATTTAGAACTTCTGTGATGGGCAGTAAATAAATGAATGAATAAAACTCCAACTAGATCTTCCTAAAGAGATGAGCACAACTGAAGTGGATTGTTGCAGTGCTGAATAGTGGTAATACAATGACATTAAATTAATCATAGGTTCATAGGTAGGTACTAGGCTATTGGCCCAAGGGCCTATGTAAGCCTAGCCAACAAGGTTCCCTGGCTTACGCCACCCAAGAAAGTCATTTTCCTGTGGCACTGTCGAGCAAAGACACAGAAGTGATCCCCGGGGTGTATTTCCTATTTCCCATCCACTCAAGATTTTTCTTGAAGGGTGTTAATGAAGAACTTTGCTTGACATAGATGGGTAGCCTGTTCCAGAGTATGGGAAGTCTCTGGGACAGGAATCTATCCCTCCAGCTTGTCCTGTTTATTGTGGTGACAAGATTTAGGTCCCTAGAGCGTGTAGCTCGGAGGGATTGGGATTTCTTTAGGTGTAGCATGTCCAACAGCTCTGAGTTTGACATAACTTTATATGTTAGGCAGAGATCACCTCGGAGTAGGCGATATGCTACGGAGTAAAGCTGGAGTTTTTTGAGGCAGTCAGTGTAGGGCATTTGTTTGAGGCCAGTAATCCTCTTTGTGAGGTACTTCTGTGGCCTTTCCAGCAGCTGCAGATGTCTTCTGAGGTACATTCCAAAAGGGGCGTTGTACTCTATAATGGGTCTAATGAGTGTCGAGTAGAGGGGAACAATGACCTCTTTTTTCCTGGATGAGAACCCTTTTATGATGAGGTGTGCCACGTAGAAGGACACTGTGGCAGTGTGACTATCAAAGGAGAGACTACTGCCCACCTGCGTCCCAAGGTCTCTTATCACACATTCGGTGTTAAGTAGATTTCTGCCTATGTGGTAGTTCATGGGTACAGAGTTTTTACCAAAGGGGATGACACTGCACTTTTTGGCATTGAGCTTGAGGCCATGGCTCTGACACCAGGCATCTGTCTCAGCGAAGCCCTTCTGTAGGATGTCCACATCATTTGGGGACTTGACTATGGCTCCTAGTTTGCAGTCATCTGTGAACTTCGTTAGCCAGAGGCCTTCTGTGTTAGCCTGTACTTCAGAGAAGTAGATACCAAACAGGAGAGGTCCTGGGACGGAACCCTGTGGTACTCCACTTGTCACTGCTTTGAGGTCAGATTTGGAGTCTGCAACTTTTACAGTGTGGGTTCTGTCATTGAGCCAGTTGGCAACCCATCTTGTGACATAGAGATTTATATCTAGTTTAGTGAGTGTAGCTATAATTCAGAATGGGGGATGGTGTCGAAAGCCTTGGCGAGGTCAAGATAGGCTGTGTGAACCACCTTACCCTCATCCACGGCTTTGGTGACTGCCTCAAAGAAGTCGATTAGGTTCAGGAGGCATGATCTGCCTTTCACAAACCCGAACTGGGTGGGATCCAGAGTTTGGCGGTTACCAATGTCTTTGTTTATGAGTTCCATGATGATACTTTCCATGGCCTTGCAGACCAGGCTCATCAGGCTAATAGGTCGATAGTTCCCAGGATCAGTGGTGGCTCCCCCTTTGTGGAGTGGGATAATTGTTGCCGTGCACCATTCAGTGGGCACAAAGCCTGATGCGAGGCTATTATTGAACATGGTGCTTAAGTGGGGATCCAGTTCGTTCTGAAGTTCGTGTAAAACGCAGCCTGGGATGTTGTCCTGTCCCATGGATGCTGTGTTTTTGGCTTTAGAGAGTGCAGCTTTTACCTGCGTAGTTGTGATTACAGGGACTTTGCATTCTTCCTGTATAGGTATGGGCCCTTTAGGGGGTGAGGGGGGGGGGTAAAGTTAGCACTGAACCTATCTGCCAGGATGTTGGCAATATCAGGTGGTTCTGCAATTTTTGTGCCGTTGTGCTGTAACTCAGAGAAGATCTGGGTGTTGCCATCGAGATTCTTGACATAGCTATATAATGCTTTGCAGTTGTCCTTAGAATTAGTGTCTATTTTGTTTTCTTAGCTAGCTTTGGAGGATCTTGTAAAGGATCTCAGCTTCTTACTGAGGTTGACCAGGGAGCTCCTCCACTCATGGGATTTTACTCTCTTTTGCAACAGTTTCTTCCTCCTGTTGTACAGTTTGTTTATGGCAGGGCACCACCAGATTGGCTTCCTTTTTTTGGAGGATAGCATCTTGGTTCTGTTTGTGATAGCACGATCCATGCACTTGTGTAAGTTCTTATAGAGTGCATTTGTGTAGGATTCAGCAGTTGTAACTGTATTGTCCATCTGCATGGGTGTCATGAAGTTCATCACTTCTGTCTTAAGAAGCATGAAGTTGGCTGTGGAGACATTTTTTACCGTGGTTTCCTTAATGGGGGGTCGGGGCGGGATGCAGATATCATGGGTGATTAGCTTATGGTCGGATCGGACCAACGAGGAGTTGACTTCAGGTGTGGAACACCGGTCACTCATGTTAGTAATGACTAGGTCTAGGATATTGTTGCCCCTGGTGGGGGTGTGGATAAGTTTCTCCTGGACATTGGAGTTTATGAATTCCAGAAAGCGTTGAGCTAAGGAGTTGGTACACGAGTAGTTTTCCCAGGTAATGGTGGGGTAGTTAAAGTTGCCCATTATTAGGGTGTTTGGTTGAACCTTAATATTTTCCAGTACATTAAGAAAAGAGGAGTGGGAATCCTGGAGCATGGTGAGGGATCTGTAGCAAGCTACAGTTTCGATTGCAGTTTTGCCCAGAGTTAGTTGCACTTGGATAACCTCGGATGCATTATGCTGAGCAACTAACCTGGAGGTGTGGATATTCTTAATGAATATGGACACACCTCCACCTTTGGTGTTTCGGTCCAGGTTACATGGCCAAAAAGTGTGGTATGAGTTATAGCCTGGTAGTGCAGGGGTGCTCTCTGGAGCCTTGAACCAGGTCTCAGTCACTGCACATATATCGATATTCTCCATTTTAAGGAGTGCCTCGAGTGAGTGCATTTTGAGATTTAGACTTCTAGCATTGAGTAGCATTACCCTCAGCTTTTGCTTGCCTCTTCCTGTTACGGTGGTGAATTTGTTATTTGAACCTTGCCTAAAAAAGGCACTATAGGGTCGGCAAGAGCCTTAGCCAGTATCCGGAATCCCAGGGGTGACAGGTGCAGTCCATCTGTGGCAAAGCATTGTGGTCTGTCGACCATGTCATCCCAAACAGACAGCTACTGGATCCCCTTAGAATGACACCAGAAGCTTAGCCAATTGTTGAAGTCAATCATTTTGTCCTTTACTGCAGTATAATTCTGGGCGATGGCAGAATGCTACTCAGGGCTAGGGTCATACCTGCCTGGGCTACAAGATCAGAGAGCTCTTCCATATCTCTTTTCATGTAGTTCAGGGAGGTACGTCTCAGGTCATTCACACCAACATGGACAATGACAGAGTCATATTTGTACTTGTTGTGGAGTGACTTGAGTGCGTGGGTTATGTGGCGGATCCTGGCACCTGATAGGCAGCTGACAGTAACCTTCTCCTTATTTAGCCTGGTGAGTGGGACATCAGTGTGCCTGACTATAGAGTTACCTATGACTAGTGTGTTGGGTATGTTGTTTTGCCTTATTGGCTGTGGTTGAGTGGCACACTGAATCTGTGGGCTGTGTGTCATTTGGGTTGTGTTGGGGGATGGAGGTTGCTTGTGTTTCTGCTTTGGAGGTCTCTGTTGCTTAGACAGATTATTATTGAGAGCCTCCACAAATGTTTTTGTGTTACTGTGTGTGGATTTTGGTGGTGTAGATTTAGTGAGACTATGTGATGAATGTGGTGTGGGGCAAATGTTTACCTTCTCCTCATGACAGTCAAGTTCAGTATTGGTTGGAGAGAGCTTTACCTCCATTTTGGCTATATAAGTGCATCTCTCACAGGTTGTAGTGTTGGGTGGTAGGAGGAGAGGGTTGTCTGTGTACATGAGGCAATTTCTACATTGCCTCAAAATGCCCAGATTCATCAGATAGACAGGAGAGAACACTGGGAGCTGACCCTTGGATATGCCTGAATAAAAAAAAATTTCCTCTAGATAAGTGAGGAAAGTGAGTACAAGAGCTGTTTTTCTCTAAGCAAGTCAGAAAAGTAAGTACAAAAACTGTTTTCCTCTAGGTAATGAGGAAAGTTGAGTGCTATAGTAATTAGTAGCTTATTTAGTGCTTACAAGTTCTGAACAAGTGCTGAGCACGAATAAGCAAATTTAAGTGCTAAAACTAAGACTTTGTATCTGCACTAGATGAGTTACAGGACAGAAACAAGTGCAAATGCAAGCTTTCAAATCAGAAAGTTGATAGAGATGGAACAGAAACAAGTGCAAATGCAAGCTTTCAAATCAGAAAGTTGATAGAGATGGAAGAGATTGCCCAAACGGCCAGTAACTACAATTTCTGGGCCAGAACCATTCTTATGTGATAGACAGGTTTACCTAGTGCTTACCACTCCCACTGATAAGCTAGAAGGCTTCCCTCCAACACAGAAAGGCTTGTGGGGCTCAGAAGCTTACATACAGTCCTGGATACAGCAAATCTGTATCTGGAACACTAGTTACAGGAAAGGTAGGAAACAGGCTTACAGTTTTTTTTTTGTTTTTTTTTTTACAGAAAAGTAGCAAAACAGTAGTAAAAACAATTCACATGCAGTGCAAGCTAGCACACTTGAGTATGTAGCAATATTAGACCAAACACAGTTTAAAAAATGCAATTAAATTAAAAAGGACTAAAAGCAAGTGTGGAAAGAGTTTATTAGGTAGAATGTGGTAAAGAGATGGGACTGGGGGAGTGTCCTAGATCAAATCCACAGTTAACATTAATGAGGAGTTATACATCATACTGTGAACCTGAAACCAAAGTTGCCACAATTTTCTTCTCTGGCAATAATCTTTGTTTTGTGTTTTTCTAATATTGAGCACTACATTACCAAATGTTGCTTTAAGGAATAATTTTGTAATGCCTTGTATTGCTTCCTGTCATCATAGAGTGCGAACTGAAATGTCACAACTCAACTCAGAAAAATATGTTCATCATTAGATCACTGATGCAGTAGCATATAGCAATATGGTGCATATCCTGTCAAGGACTGGACATCCAGCCAGTATACAAAAGTCTTTGGGTGCCATTTATGCACACTGTATCTCAGAGAACAATTGAGAACATGCTAGTATAAAAGCAGACATCCAGGCACCAAAATTCAGAGCTTTCTTGCTGTTGAAGATTTCAGTCAGATTCTGTTTTCATTGTGTCTACAGTGTTACAGCAGTTGGCTTGTTTGAACTATTGGACAGATAAGTACCCCTTAGGAGACTTTCCTTCCAGTTTAGTGAGAAAATTTGTGTAAAATAATTTTTATGTGTAGGAAAAAAGGGAAAGATCTGTGTAGTAGTTTTCTTATAAAGATTCCTACATAATTTGCTTATTTTGTTTAGAGTTGCATGATGTCTGCTCATGTAACATCTGTCAGTCATGTACATAAAAGACCATAAGAAGATGGGTTAGTAATCTTGACAGTCAAT
Organism: Protopterus annectens; assembly: GCF_019279795.1. Classification (NCBI taxonomy): domain Eukaryota; kingdom Metazoa; phylum Chordata; order Ceratodontiformes; family Protopteridae; genus Protopterus; species Protopterus annectens. Next base: position 1,225,844,213 of record NC_056743.1, read on the forward strand.
GGCTAAAAGCCCTTATTCAAATGTCAAATGACATGGGCTTGAGTACCTCTGGTATCTGTCTTCTGACTTCTAAGAAAAGGAAAACAGTAAAAGGGGCTTCTGAAGCAGCTTCTCCTTCAGCCTGTTTTCCCTGGCCCCCCATCAGATGATTCTGTTGTGTTCTCTGTAACCAGACATGTTAAGTTGTCTATCTCGCCTTCATTCTTGCTGGATGGGTTCGGAGCCGACCTCGGCTCCGACTCGGCCACTCTAAAGCTCGAGAGTTGGTTCCACCGGCTCGAGGCTCCCCTTATATCCCACAATGCTAGGCGAGAGTTACCTCAGATCTCGTTTGCCGCTACAGCTTCGAGGTTGGTTGTTCTACCGGTTCCTGGTGAGTTTAAACTTTTTCTATTAAAAGTTACTCTTTTTACCCCTTTTTTAGTTTAATTATTATCAAATTAGTGTAGTTCATTGAACTTTATCCCCGACCTAATTTTTCCGTTTTTGTTTAAAAGAACTTTTAGTTCTTCCCTTGGGCCTTGGGCCTTCCCTTCCCTAGGGAGTGTTTGTGTAGTTTAACTACTGTTTATTGTACTTTATTTTTTAGTATTTTTACTAAAGTAGTTATTTTGACAAGGTATAACTGGTGTGTTTGAGTGTGTGTTTGTGTTCACCAGTTAGGCTATGTCTAAAGAAGCAAAGGTCTCGATTCAAGAAGTGTGATGCGTGCTGTCAGAAAATGTCTCTGACAGACGCTCACACTTCTTGTGTCTATTGTCTGGGGCCTTTGCACCTGCAGGACTCCTGTGCTGTTTGCCATGGCTTCAGCCCCAGGGTCCTGCAGGAAAGAAAAACAAGCTTATTCTGAGAGGCTTGTTGAAGCCTGAGGATTCCCTGTCTGTCTCAACAGGGAAGCCCTCCAAGGCATCGAGGTCTCGGCTCCGCTTCTGAGCCGAGACCTCAGGTTGTTCAACCTTGCCTTTATCGGCTCCGGCTGGAGCCGATAAGACTCAGTCCACAGTTTCTGTGGCTTCGCTCCGCCGGAGCCGAGGTTATCGAGTACCGTGTCGGCTCCGACAAGATCTTCGGAGCCGACAACCAGAAAGAGGTCTAGGTCACCTTCTCTTGGCTCCGTTCATTCGGCTCCAGGATCTCCCTGCTGTCTGAACGGAGCCAAAGGTCTCATTCCTCTAGGTCATCGAGGCTGTCCGATCATGACCTTCAGAGGGTGGTGAGTCGACTACTCAAGTCCGAGGCACTAGCCCAGATGCTTCAGAGCCCGACTCATCAGTCGGTGCCTGCCCCGGTCCATCAACTCTTTCCTCCTTCGACTCTCTTGAGTTCGGAGCCGGGTCGTGTCGGAACCGAGACTGTGGTCACCTCGGAGCCGAGACAATTGTCTTCGGCTCCGTCGTCGGCTCCGTTTTCTTCCATGGAGGAATCTTGGCGCCGGACTTCCCTCGTCTGCTCCGAGGGGGTGAGTGGCATCGGACCCTTGTCCGACCCCCCTCTCCCTCTCGGTGCTTCGGCGCTGGTGAGTTCGGCTCCGACATCGGCCTCGGAGCCATCACTGTCGGTGCCGAGGGGGGTCCTTAGCTCCTCGGAGCGGGGACCTCTGGCTCTGCCTGACAGGGGTGCTTTCGAGGTCATGCGGTGTGTGTTAGAGCCTGGCTCTACTCCACAGTCTGCTCCGTCAGCCCCTCCCTCTATGCTGCCTCAGGGTAAGTCAACTCACTCCCTCATCCCGGACCGCAGAGAGCCAACTCCTCAGGAGCTCCCTTTGGGGATTTCATCCTCTTCCGAGGCCTCTCCTGATTTGGCAGAAGAGCCCCCTCGGAAGAGGAAGTGCAAGAGGAAGCACATTGACTCACCTGAGTCTATCACGTCGGACACAGATCTGGATGATTCTGAGGGTTCCCCCCGTTCCCCTTCTGAAGATGTCTCATTTGCAGACATTCTGGAGATCCTTAAACAGAGGGGAAATTGGCCAGCCCTCAACCCTTCGGAGGACGAATCTGTGTATCTTGAGGCGTTTGGCTCTCGTCCTTCCACCTCCTGGGTGTCCCCCTTGACCCCCTCATGCAGGTGGTTGCTAAAAGGCATGGACGGCTCCTGATTCAGTGGACCCCACTCCCAGGAGACCCTCCAAATTCATCACAGCTCCATCAGACAAGGAATTTTTATCAAAAGGAGTCTCTGTGGATGCTATGGTGGTAGCTGCCGCCACAAAGAAGGAACTGGCTGATCCTTCAGTGCCTGTCCATCCACCTAACAAGGAATCTAGGTCCATGGATAGGTACGGAAGCGGATGTTCTCCTCAGCGACATTTACTATGCGTTAAGCTGAATTACCTATGCCATTTCACTCGTCTTCAAAGGGACTTGATCAAAGAAGCGAGTGAAATGCTGAAGGACCCTACAGCTGCGGGTTTCAAGAGAAAATGAACACGCAGCTGGCTATCCTAATTCTATTTCCAACTCCTCCATGCCTCCTTTCTTATGCGGCCGATGGAGCGAGCAGAGCCAGGAACAGGGTAGCCTTACGTAGGCACGCCTGGATCCGGCTATGCAATTTTGAAGAACCTTTCAAGACGTCTTTCACGAACTCCCCTTTTGATGGATCATCTCTTTTTGGTCCACAAGTGAAAGAAACCCTGACTAGGTGCGAGACTGATGGCAAGACCCTTTCTGCCGTCGGAGTCCGTTTTTCTACTCCTTCTAGGCCTTACCCCAAAGGCCAGAAGGGGGGAAAGATGTGGTTCCGTAAACAATCTCAAGGGACTTCGCCTGATGCACAGAGTCGGTTCCCCGCCAGAGGCAGAGGGGAACAACAATGGTAGACGCCGCCTAGAGGCAGAGGGGGTCCGCAGAACCAGGGCAATCGAGAAACGTCCTCCGATAAGCCCTTTCAGCATCCCTGAGGTGTTGCCCGACTGCCCATCTTCGGAGGCAGTCGGGGAAGATTGTCACTGTACCCAGAAGCCTGGCTATCCTTGACACAAGACAAATGGGTACAGTCCATCATTTCAAGGTTATTCTATTCCCTTTCTTCGTTTTCCAAATCAGTCAAAAAATCCCTTCCAGATGTTCCACCCTCAAAGGGATATAGCAGCTTTGGAAATTTCAAAACTGCTTGCAAAAGAGCTATTCAGCCAGTGCCAGCAGACCAACTAGGATCCGGAATCTACTCAAGGTTCTTTTAGTTCCAAAGAAAACAGGGGACTGGAGACCAATTTTGGATCTCAGTATCTTGAACAGATCGGTCAAGAAAACAAGATTTCGGATGGTCACGCTGCAATCCATTCTTCCCCTATTGGGAAAAGGAAACTGGATGTGCTCTATAGACCTTCAGGACGCGTACTATCACATAAAATGAACAGACGCCCAGAAGATTCCTCCGCTTCAGGCTGGGAACCAGTCATTTTCAATTCAGGGCCCTGCCCTTTGGTCTCACCACTGCCCCGGTGTTTACCAAATGCATGGCAGTGGTAGCTTCTCACCTGAGACGACAGGGATTCCAGGTGTTTGCATATTTGGACGACTGGCTCCTCACAGCTCCCACCAAGCATCTCCTTCTGATGGCCAGAGATTACACTTTTCGCCTGTCAAAATCTGGGTATCTCAATAAATTGCGAAAAGTCTGTTTTGTCGCCTTGTCGCACTATTACCTACATAGGCAAATTTAGATACTGTAAACATGTCTGCAACACTAACGAACCAAAGGATATCAGACATTCAAAAATTGGTATCACTACTTCTCAACTACAACAGAGCCAAAGCCAGGTTAGTTCTAAAGGTGTTGGGAATCATGGCAGCGCCATACCCTCCTTCCATTGGCCAGATACCACATGCGGATCCTTCAGTGGATGCTCTTTTCTCAATGGTCATACCAGGAACTTCCAATGTCTCACACCATTATGATCACGCAAGCGTGCAAAAAGCATCTCATGTGGTGGATGTCTTCCCCCCAGCTCCTGTTGGAGAGACCATTTGCTCCACCTCCCCCGTTTGCTTCTCTGACAACGGATGCCTCCCTGATCGGGTGGGGGGGGCATTATCAGGGCAGGACAGTCCAGGGCACATGGCAACCAGACGAATGCCACTTGCACATAAATGTTCTGGAGATGAGAGCAGTGCTTTTAGCGTTGCAAGCCCTTCAAGACTCTCTTCCCTTGGGAACGATTGCAATCCAGACAGACAATATGTCTGTAGTGTGGTACATCAACAAACAAGGCGGAACCAGATCATACCCCTGTGTCGAGAAGCACTCAGACTGTGGCAATGGGCGATTTCTTCTCAGCGTTTTCTGATAGCAACGCACATCCCCGGGAAGTCCAATCACATTGCGGACAAGTTGAGCAGAGCTATTCTCATGCCTCACGAGTGGTCTCTGAAAGACTCTGTAGTGAGAGAGATTTTTCTCAAGTGGGGTCAGCCTTGCTGCGATCTTTTTGCTACTCCCCAAAACAGCAAGTGCAGAGAATACTTCACTCTTTTCCCTTTACCAGGCCAACCCAGCAGGGACGCTGCTAGTCCAAGTTTGGCCCCGGGACTTCTGTATGCATTTCCTCCTTTCCCACTGATCTCTCAAGTAATACAGAAAGCTATCGCTCAGAAGGCCTCATTGATCCTCATTGCTCCTTACTGGCCTCGACAAGTGTGGTTCCCCTTTCTGCATCGATTTCTTTTGGAGCGACCGTGGAACCTGGACCTAGTTCCAGATCTTTTGATCCATCAGTCGGGTCAGTTTCATCGCTCCCTCCCCTCTCTGAACCTCACTGCTTGGTTCCTCCACTTCCAACCGTAGCCAGGCTTCCTCAATTATCTCACTCTGTTAGAGATATTTTGATAGCTTCCCATAAATCTTCCACTCGAAGATTTATTTGAGTAAGTGGAAACGCTTTTCATATTGGGCACAAGGAAAGGACATAGATCCTTTCACCGCTTCCATCCAACTAGTCCTTGATTTTCTTGCTGAACTCTTCCATGCAGGTTCATCTCCATCTACTCTTAAGGTTCAATTGGCAGCTATTTCTAATTTCCATGTGGGTATTTCTGAATCCGCCCTAATGTCCCACAAACTCTGCAAAGCCTTTTTGAAAGGAGTTTTTCTTTTCAGACCTCCTGTAAGAAATCCTCCTTCTCCTTGGGACCTAAATTTAGTTCTTGCTTCTTTGATTCTTTCCCCTTTCGAACCTGCAGCTTCATGTTCCTTAAAGTTATTATCATGGAAAACTCTCTTTCTGGTGGCTATCACATCAGCTAGAAGAATTTCAGAACTTCAAGCACTCTGTTGTCGTTCTCCTTACCTTGTGTTCCATAAGGACAGAGTTTCCTTACGAACTAACCCGTCCTTTTTGCCTAAGGTGGTTTCAACATCAAATCTAAACCAATGCATTGACCTCCCTGTCTTTTTCCGGAGTATTCAAATAGGTCTGAACAAAAATTACACTGTCTGGATGTTCATCGTCAATTAAGGTACTACTTGGACAGGACGAAACAATTCAGAAAATCTGATCAGCTGTTTGTCTCCTATGCGGAAAGCAGAAAGGGACTTCCAGTTTCAAAGGTATCTTTATCCAGATGGCTAACATCTCTGATTACCCTTGTTTATGAGATTAGACACCAAAACTGCCTAATAAGCCTAAAGCCCATTCCACCAGAGCTTTGGCTACTTCTCTAGCCTTCCAAGACAGACTGCCTATTGACACCATTTGTGCAGCGGCTACTTGGGCTACTCCTCACACTTTTATTTCCCATTATAAGTTGGATTTAGCTTCTAGGCATAGAGCTAATTTTGGTTCCACTGTTCTCAGGAGTCTGTTCCGTTAGGCCACCCAGGACAAGGTGCTAGGGACGCGGTCCCATCCAGCAAGAATGAAGGCGAGATAGACAACTTAACATATAGAAGTTATGTTCTTACCATAACGTTCCATGTTAGTTGTCTTCTTCTCTTCTTCTTCCCCACCCCCTTCCCCTGGCCTGGACAGACCTAGAGGAGTTGTGATCGTGACCTCTCTTTCTACCACCTCTTTCTTAGCTGTATGCTATTATGCATATTTCTTGTTTCAGGATGTAGGTCTCCCTTCTTCTTCCTGTTAGAGGTGGATTCTGTTTTTTACAGTTATACTGTTTCTGTTATAAGCTGGGGTTAGCTTACAAACGAGATCTGAGGTAACTCTCGCCTAGCATTGTGGGATATAAGGGGAGCCTCGAGCCGGTGGAACCAACTCTCGAGCTTTAGAGTGGCCGAGTCGGAGCCGAGGTCGGCTCCGAACCCATCCAGCAAGAAGAAGGCGAGAAGAAGACAACTAACATGGAACGTTATGGTAAGAACATAACTTCTATTTCAGGTCTGCTTCTGGGGGGGGGCTTTCTCAGAAAACCCTGGTTAGTGATTTTGAAAGGAATGGACAGTACCCTTGAAGTACTAGTGAGGGAAGAAAATACCAGGTTCTATGATAGAAGTCTCAGATTCATCTAGTACTATGACTTTAGACACTTCAAGAAAGAAAATACAAAAAAAGCTAAGCAGTTTCTCCTTCTTCCAATCCATCTGTTATAGAGGCTGCAGAGAAATGGTACAACATTGCCAAGGAACTTTTCAGTCCTTGCAGTCTGCTTCCGCATCCTCTTCCCATTTAAAAAGGTAAAGCTTACTTCCCTTTCTGCCAGTGATTCTGAGTCTAATGTAGAAGAGAGAGGATTGGATTAATCTTCACAGGTGTCATCTTCTGACTCACTGGCCTCAGAAACTAAAGAAAATGAGTCATCAGATTCAGATTCACCTGTAAAGAAATTATCTTTTTCAAGCACAATTTCTTGAATGAAAGACCTCTTCATATTGGAGGAAAACAAAATCTCTTAGACTGAAAAAGATATTTGAGCTCCTACAAGTGGATACTCCCTAATCCTATGGCCATACCCCCTGTTATTAGTACACTGAAGGATGCTTTCAATGTTGCTTGTGCTTCTCCAGTTAACCTCCTGCACCCAAAAAGCTGGATAGGCTTTGCAAAGTACCTCCCTCCCACAAATTCCTGTTTTGTAACCCCTTTACAGATCCAGCTGTTATTTCTTTAACAAAGTCCAAACAGTTTATTACTGACAACCATGTGGCATCAGGGAAAGATCTAAAGGCTTTTGATAGGTACACAAAAAGTCTACATATCATCTGTAGCATTTAGAAATATGAACTGTCACGTTATATAGCTACATTCCTGCTGGTGTCCTTCACTGATGTGAATAAAACAATTGTTGAGCTACCCTCCTCTGAAGTAAAATCATCTTTGCTTAGCATGGTTTCTACTTTATTCCAAATAAAGTATTTCTTAGAAAACTTCTGTGATGCATCACCATTTAAGATCGGTCATGCACAAGTGCATCTAGCTTAGGACGCAAAATATTCCTGAAGATGCAAAGGCCCAATTACTAAATGCTCCCTTGGACAAGGAAGTGTTACTTGGCACTTCATCAGCAGAGGTTTTAAAAATATTTGATGATAGAGGAAAACTCATTCAAGAGGTAAAGTAGATTTTTCATTCTTGTATCCCAAACTAAAATAAAATAAAAAAAACTACTCATTCAGTCTTGGGCCATTTTGTAGAACATCCTTTAAGTAGTCCCAACAGAAGCCTGAAAAATAACATTACAAAAAAAAAAAAAAAAAAAAAAAGTTGCAAGGAGATCAAAAGAAAAAAGTACTCAAAATCAGTTGCAGAGCAACAAGAATGCAGAACTGTTTCTTTCTTCCACCCCCTTCTTTTTAATCTTGCAGAAAATTTGTCTCTCTTTCTTCCTCTTTGGAAATAAATTACAACAGATGCCTGAGTACTAGGAGTAGTTCAGAATGGATGGAAGTGGCATTGGAATGCTTTCCGTCTAAATCTGGGAATTCTTCCCTCCTCTGGAAATGAAACTAATGTCTTTCGCCTCATCCTTTCCCATATGTTCATAGGATCATAGGAGCTTACTAGTCTAATGGCCCTCGGGCCCTTACAAGCCTACCCAAGAGTTTATCCCCAAAAGGAAACCTCAGTCAGCATCTGTCGCCCCTGTGAATGAGGGACAGGTGGAACCCCTGGGACAGATTTGTGGTTTCCCATCCACTCATCAAGGTTGTGCTTGAAGATGGTCAGCGAGGTGCTCTGTTTGACGTGCATGGGAAGTCTGTTCCAGAGAAGGAGCAGCCTCTGGGTGACAAGCCTGTCTGTCCAGCAGGTTTTGTTGATGTCACATATTAGATTCAGGCCTTTTGAGCGGTAGTGCATGAGGAGTTTGACTTATGGGTATGGAGCATCTCTAGTAGGACAGGGTCCGAGAGTGCCTTGTAGGTGAGACACACATCACCCTGAGTAATCTGTACGATACCGAGTAGAGTGATAGTGATTTGACCCTATCTGCATAGGACAGGTGTTGGAGTCTATGGATTCTGTTTGCAAGGTATTTCAGTGGCCTTTCCAGTTGATGCAGATCTTTGGAGAGGTACATTCCAAACTGGGCATTATACTCAATTATTGGTCTAATGAGGGAAGAGTATAGAGAGGTAATAACCTTTTTTCTTGATGCAATCCCTTTACTTATGTGATGAACCAAGTAAAACAGTTTTCTGACCACTGGTGCTACATGATGGTCGAATGTGAGGTTATCAGTCTGAGTGCCCAGGTCTTTCACCACAGGTTGTGTGCTTAGGGGTTTGCCATTGATATAGTAATTGGTAGGGGTCGTGTTTTTGCTGAATGGTATGATAAAACATTTTTTTGCATTTAGCTTGAGGCCATGCCTTTGGCAGCAGTTATTGGTTGCTGTGAGACCCTCTTGCAGCATGTTAACATCATTTGGGGAGTCAATGACAGCACCCAACTTAGTCATCTGCAAACTTGGTCAGCCACAGACCTTTTGTCTTTGCCTTGACTATTGAGAAATAGATGCCAAACAGTAGGGGTCCCAGGACAGATCCTTGGGGAACTCCACTAGTGACAGGTCTGCTATCAGAGGTGGAGGTACCTATTTTGACTTTGAAAGTCCTACCGGTGAGCCAGTTGGCCACCCACCTGATGAGGTAGGGATTTACTCCAAGTTGTGTTAGCTTTTCAATGATCCCCACATGGGGGATTGTGTCCAAGGCCTTGGCTAAGTCAAGGTAAGCTGTATGCACTGACTTTCTCTCATCCAGGGCCTTAGTGACAGTCTCAAAGAAGTCATCCAGGTTCAAAAGGCAAGATCTTCCCTTGATGAATCTGAAATGGGTGGGGTCAAGTGCTTGGAGATTGCCTATGTCCTTGTTTATGAGATCCATAATAATACGCTGCCTGGCTTTACAGATCAGACTTGTCAAGCTAATGGAGCAATAGTTTCCAGGGTCAGTAGTGGCACCACCTTTGTGCATGGGGATGACAATGACAGTTCTCCACTCTACTGGATTGAAGCCTGTACTTAGTCTGTGGTTGAATAGGGTGTTCAATGGCAAAGCGAATTCTTGCTGGAGTTGCAGAATACATCCTGGGATACTATCAGGTCCCATGGAAGCTGTGTTCTTTGCCTTGGATAGGGCCTGCAACACTTGATTGACAGAGATGTGAGGTGCCGGACAAGTATCAGGGATATCGGAAGGGCCTTTGGGGGGGAACAGGACGGTGAAGTTTGCACTGAACCTGTCTGCTAGCAGGTTGGCTAAATCAACAGGATTAGTGTAAGTGGTACTGTTAAGTACTAATTTGGAACAAACCTGGGTTTTGCCATGGAGGGTCCTGCCGTAACTGAAGAAGACTTTGTTTCCCTTTGTTTCGGAGGCTAGTTTTGCTTCATAATTGGCTTTGGAGGTTTTCACTAGTGATCTAATTTGCTTGTTGAGGCTAATGAGGGAGTTTTTCCAATTTGGAATTTGCTCCTTTTTACCCGTGAACAACAGTTTCTTCCTTTTGTTGTAAAGCATGTTGATAGAGGATGTTCATTTGTGTTTCCTTGAGGAGCAGGTTTTAGTTCTATTGGGTATGGCTGAGTCCATGCAGTTGTATAGGTGCTTATATACTGCAATGGCATACTGTTCAGCATAGTTGTCTGCATCCTCTGAGGGGGGAGGTAGGGTGAGGCTACATATACCCTCCCTTAGGAGGTTTTAGTGAGCTTTTGTGAAATGTTTAGCTTGATTATGGCTTTGGGGGGGGGTTGGGTGGGATAGAAACTTCGAATGAGACAGTCAGATGATCTAATCTCACCAGGAAAGAACATACTATGGGAGTGGTGCAGCTGTCGCCCATGTTGGTGAGAACCAAGTTTATAATGTTATCTCCTCTTGTGGTGGATGATACAAGCTGGTCTAGTGCGTTAGAGCTGATGAAGTCAATTCGCATTAGTGCAAGAATAGTTCACCCAGTCTATGGTGGGGTAGTTGAAATCACCAAGGATCAGGGTGTTAGGGGGGTACCTTGACTAAGTCAAGTAGATCCAGGTAAGAGAAGTGGGTGTCTTGAGTCATGGAGGGGGGTCTATAGCTAGCTATAACTTGGATGGGTGTCTTGCAAATTGTCATTTGCACCTGGAATAGTTCTAGTGTGTCATGCTGGCAGACCAGTTTGGAGGTGTGCCTGTCATTAATGAAGATAGAGACTACACCACCTTTAGTCCTCCTGACCTCATTTGGGGTCAGAATGTGTGGAATGTTAACTCAAGATATCCTAGAACCAGCTGCAGAATCCCAATTGGGCAAAAGATTTTATTCAGGGATATTCCTAGTACCCAAAAAAAAGAGGGACCTGAAGACCTGTACTGCATCTTCTTTTCTTAATCTCTTTATAAAAGTTCCAAAATTCAAAATGGTCACCCTACAGACTCTTTATGTTCATTATATTGATCACTGCTGTAGTAGCCTTAGCTATGTGGATTGTATCCTACCAAGGATATAACAACTGGCCAGCTTCCAAAGCTTCAGGGCACTTTCCACGTGCCCAAACTGTGAGGCAGCTGGAATTGAGCTGACTAAAAGACAGGTTAGGGTGCTATCTTTTGAGTTTTGCTGCTGTGGATAAGTATGCTCCTCTGAAACTTTTGAGGTGTGAGAGTTGGCTTGTGCTGTTCCTTTGCTGGGCAGATTAGTTCCCTTTGAGGGGGGAAACCTATTTTCTTTGTTGCAGTTTTATCACTCATTTTTTCCTGTCAGTTTAAACATTTTTTTCTGTGGGGAAATTGTGTTTATTTTACATTTATGGGACTGGCATGTTTTAAAATGCTTTTTACTGTGTTTTTCTGTCAAGAAGTAACTTTTGTAGACTGGTAGTGTTTACTGGTAATTGCTGCTTGTCTTCCAAGGCAGAGACACATGGAACAGAATACCAGTCCCACAGTCAGTCCTTCTTCTAGCCACAAAAAAATAAAGTAAAATAAAATAAGCAAACAGCATTTGCCACCACAGCAGTCTAGAAATTTGTCTGAGCAGCAGGTGAATGAGTGACTCTGCTATGGTCATTTGTTGTACCTGACTGCTCATTTTTTACCCAAGATCCCTCTGGTGTAGCACCTAGATCCACTATGGACTGGTGGTTAGCCACGTCTTGTGCGACTGTTGGGGTCCCCTCAGTGAGCAAGGGAGAGTCACTCATGTTGGTCCTGGGAGTAGGAAGAGGGAAGGTTTTTCTTTTCTGTCAGAATGCTGTACCCATCCTTGGGAGAGCTGCGGCTGCCATTAGTAACACAATAGTCCCCATTTTTCCTATAAAAAAAGTATGAATCTACTCCTCTTCTAATTTCTTTGGATAGGAGTAGTTTACTGGACTTGGCTCAGGTTTAAATTCAGGCAATTGATTCTGGTAAAAAAGAGGAATACCTCTTTTCCCAAGAGATTCAAGGTTCTGAATCTGAACAGGAGGATGCATGGATGGATATAGTGCTTTTTCCTAATATTTCTGAATCAGAGGAGACCTCCGTTACTGATTCTCCCTGTGGGGCTTTCTTTTTCTCTGAGGCTGTTGCTAGAATGTACAACTGTTTTAGTGGAAGAACACTGAGGTTTCTCAGTCCTTCAGAAAATACTGCAAGTTGTTACAGAATGATTTTCCATATCCTACATCCATTCCTGCTATTCCAGCTGCTTTAGAGGATATGTGTATTATTGTCTGCAATTTTCCTGATAATTAGCCAGCTGTCCCTAAAAGGGCAGATAGAGTGTATAAAGTTCCTCAGCCTTTTAAATCTTTATACGCTATTCTCAAACTTGATCCAGTAGATATAGCTTTAGTTGATCCTACTGCTGCTAAGCACCTAGCAATTCCATTCCTACTTTTTCTGATAAGAATGGGAAAAATATTGATAAGTAGAGAGAAAGTGTATACTTTTGCAACTTTGCTTTTCAGAATTTTGAATTATCAGGCTATTTCCTGTTTAAACTGGCAGGACAAATGAGTGATAAAACTGCAACACAAATAAGAAAATAGGTTTCCCCACTCAAAGGGAAGTAATCTGCCCAGCAAAGGAACAGCACAAGCCAACTCTTACTGAAATTGGTACACCTTGTTTGCTGTAGCATAGACTAGATCCAGGCCTGCTGAATCTAGCTTTGTTTGTATAACTTGAGCACTAATCCAGGCATTCTTTAAAGTATTCAATTGTATTTATTACTGCTTGGTAGTAACTTGATTAAAGTGTAGCTATCATTCTAAGTCTTTTGGAGTAAGCACTTGGCCTTCAGACCAGTTGTTTTACATTAGGAAGGTTTGTGGCCTGCACTGTTGTGGCAGGACAGGTAGCCTACATCCTTCTAAGTTGGGAACTGCCGATAGGGCTCAGTGTCTGTTATTCTAAAAGTGTATTAGTTCTGGTTTAAGCACTTGGGCTTCAGGCCAGTTATTTTACATTAAGAAGGTTCGTGGTCTGCACTCTTGTGGGAGGAGAGGCTGGACTCTGCCCTTCTGAGCTGGGAATTTCTGGTTAAAGGCTTATAGTGCCTGCATATTTGAACTGTTTCTTACTGAAATTGGTACACCTTGTTTGCTGTAGCATAGACTAGATCCAGGCCTGCTGAATCTAGCTTTGTTTGTATGCTTGTTGTTTGTTTGCTTGTTATTTCCCTGAAATGCTAATTCCACCTAAAACATGGCTTTTCAGCGCTTCTGTGGATCCCTAGTGATATCTGCATTGCTTACTGTACTTATTTCCTTGTTTCACTTGAAAGAAAGTTACTGTTTGTGGTTTTTGCATTTAAGTTACGTGTAACACATTGCATTTAAGTTACCTGGCACCTGCTCACTAAAGCAATTATATAAGTCAGCACTAAAAAATTAAAAGCACTACACCCTCACAAACTCCCCTTGAGTACCTTGTTCCCCATTGGCCCTTTTTTTCAATTATAAAGGAATTCCCAATACTATTCTAGCATGTCCAAAGGTCAGTTGTCAGTCTCCTCTCCGGTCCAGCTGGTGAATCTGGAAATCTTGAGGCAATGTTACAACTGCCTCATGTACACAGACAACCCTCTCCTCCTCCCAACAAATTCCAACACATGTGAGAGATGCAACCATATAGCCAAACTGGAGGCTAAGCTCTCTCAACTCAGTACTGGCGTAACCAGTCAGAAGGAGAAGGAAACCACACTCACCACAATTCCAGTCTCACATAGACCTACCACGACCGCAAACCAAACACATAAACACACAAAAACATACTCAAAGGTTCTAAATAAAAATCTGAATAAGCAGCAGAGACCTCCAAAGCAGACACCCAAGCAACCGCTACCCCAAAACAAAACACGTGCAACACATAGCTCACAAAGCCAGTGTGCCGAACATTCACAGCCCTTAAGGCTAAACAACACTACTGATACACTTGTAATAGGTGACTCTATCATCAGGCACACTGACGTCCCTCTCACCAGGCTGAACAAGAAGGTCACGGTGAGTTGCCTGTCGGGTGCTGGGATCCGCCACATAACACAAGCACTCAGGTCACTCCAAGGCAAGTACAAATATGACTCAGTCATTGTCCATGCTGGTGTGAATGACCTGAGACGTACCTCCCTGGACTACATGAAAAGAGACATAGAGGAGCTCTCTGAGCATGTACCCCAGGCTGGTATGACCCTGACCTTGAGTAGCATCTTACCCTCACCAAGAATGATGCCACAATATGAAGACAAGATGATCAATTTCAACAATTGGCTTAAGTATTGGTGTCATTCAAAGGGGATCCAATGCCTGTCAGCCTGGAATGACATGCTCGACAAGCAACGATGGTTCGTTAGGGACGGCTTGCACCTGTCACCCCTGGGCTTTCGGATATTGGCAAAGGCTCTTGCTACCCCCATAGTGCCTTTTTTAGGCAAGACTCAAAAGACAAACCCACCTCCATAGGTATCACAAGGGATAAGAAACTAAGAGTAATGCTACTCAGTGCCAGAAGTTTAAACCTCAAGATGCATGCACTCGAAACTCTCCTTAGCATGGAGAACATCGATATCTGTGCAGTAACAGAAACCTGGTTCAAGGCTCCCGAGAGCACCCCAGCACTACCAGGTTATACCTCATACCATGCTTTTCGGCCCCAAAACTTGGACCGAACCACAAAAGGAGGGGGAGTATCAATATTCGGCAAAGATACCCACACCTCCAGGTTGGTGGCACAGCACTAAGCATCAGAGACTATCCATGTGCAACTAACAGTGGGTAAAACTGCCTTCCAGTTTATAGCCTGCTACAGACCACCCTCCCAAACTCAGGAACCCCACTCGGCCTTCCTGAGAACACTGGAAAATATGAAGGTCTCTCCAAACACCATTATATTGGGCGACTTCAACTACCCAAACATAGACTGGGAGCATTACTCTAGCTCCAACACCCTAGCCCAAAGTTTCCTAGAATTTATAAACTCAAATGCTATGGAACAACTTGTTACCACTCCCACAAGCTGGGAAAACATACTGGACCTGATCATCACCAACATGGGGACTCTATGCTCCAGACCAGAAGTGTATCCTTCACTGGTAAGATCAGACCATAAACTATTCTCACTGGATATTCACATCCCGACCCCACCCCCTGCCCAGAAAACCACAGTGAAAAACTTCTCTAAAGCAAATTTCACACTCCTCAAAACCAAGGTGGAATCCTTCAAAGCCCCCGGGCCTGTGGAAAATACGGCCCAGACCGCAGAATCCTTTATAAACGCATTCTGTGAACACCTTCAGGAATGCATGGATCATGCAATCCCAAATAAAACCAAGACCCAGTCCTCCAAAGGCAGACGTCCTGTCTGGTGGACCCCAGCCATAAACAAACTATACAATAGAAGGAGGAAGCTACTACATGATAGAGCAAAATCCCAAAAAGGGAAGGCATCTCTGATCAGTATTAGCAAAAAACTACGGGCACTCATAAAATCGTCTAAGGCCAGCTTCAAGAGAAAAATTGCACAGGACACTAAGGATAATTACAAGGCTTTCTTTAGTTATGTTAGGAACCTGGGTGGGAATTCCCAGATATGCTCAGAATTGGTCTAAAATGACAAAAAATACACCAAACCCACAGACATTGCCAACATCCTAGCTGACAGGTTCAGTGCAAACTCCCCCCCTCCCCACCAAAAGGGCAAATATCTATCCCAGCAGAGTGCTGCTCCCCTGACATCTCAGATGCTCAGGTAAGAGCCGCCCTCTCCAAAGCAAAAAACACAGCATCAATGGGACCAGACGGTGTCCCGGGCTGCGTCCTACATGAACTCCAAGAAGAGCTAAACCCAAACATAAAACTACTGTTCAGTCTCAGCCTTACTACAGGATATGTACCCAAAGAGTGGCGTACAGCAACAGTGGTCCCTCTCCACAAAGGTTGGTGCCTCAACGGATCCTGGAAACTATCGCCCCATAAGCCTGACTAGCTTGGTCTGCAAAGCTATGGAAAGGATCATCATAGACCTCATAAATAAAGATATTGGGGACCTGCAGACACTGGATCCTACCCAGTTCAGCTTTGTTAAGGGCAGATCCTGCCTCTTAAACCTGGTCGATTTCTTTGAAACAGTCACCAAGGCCATTGACGAGGGGAAGGTGGTCCACACAGCCTACCTGGACCTCGCAAAAGCCTTCGATACAATACCCCACTCGGGCATTATAGATAAGCTCACCAGCTTAAATATAAACCCCTATGTCACTAGATGGGTTGCAAACTGGCTCAAGGACAGAACATACATAGTTAGAATTGCTGGAGCCATGTCAGACTCCAAACCAGTTAAGTGGCATCCCACAAGGCTCAGTCCTGGGACCTCTCTTGTTTGGTATATATTTCTCAGAGGTACAGGCCAACACGGAAGGACTGTGGCTGACCAAGTTCACAGATGACTGCAAACTGGGCGCCATAATCGACTCTCCAGCCGAGACAAGCATCCTCCAAAAGGGCCTCATAGAACAGACAACTGGTGCCAGAGCCATGGCCTCAAGCTAAACGCCAAAAAGTGTATAGTAATCCCCTTTGGCAAAAACAAAGTGCCCACAAATTACCACATAGGTGGTAATCCATTAAGTACAGAAGAAGTAATTAGGGACCTGGGGACCCAAGTTGATAGCAATCTCTCATTTGACAACCACGTGGCCAAAGTGGTTAGAAAAACATTTTATATAGTCCACCTAATCATGAAGGGATTCACATCTAGATCAGGGGAGGTCATCGTGCCTCTTTACTCATCCTCATCAGGCCCATAATTGAGTACAATGCCCCTTTTGGGATGTACCTTACCAGACACCTGCAGAAACTGGAAAGACCCCAAAGGTACCTCACCAAGAGGATCAAAGGGCTCAAACAGATGCCATATGCTGCCCGGTTAAGTAAACTCCAGCTCTACTCAGTGGCATACTGCCTGCTCAGAGGCGATCTGTGCCTGATGTATAAAGCCATGTCCAACCCGGAATTAATGGACATGCTGCACCTCAGAAAATCCAAATCCCTTCGAGCTACGCACTCAAGAGACTTGAACCTCAGCACTGAAATAAATAGGACATGCTGGAGCCCTTCACTCTGGAATAAAATCCCAGTCCAGATTAGGCAGAGTCCCTCATTGACTCTCTTCAAGAGGAATCTTTATGAGTGGATGGGAGATCGTAAGTTTACCCCTGGTATCACTTCTGTGTCACTGTTAGACAGAGGCACAGTATACTAACCTCGAAAAAGGGCATAGCAAAATTAATTTAAAATGGGTGGCGAAAGCCAAACACACTCTGGCTAGGCTTATAAATGCCCTAGGGCAGATAGCCTAGTATGAACCTATGAACCTATGGACCTATATGTTAAATGGTTCATATGATGTTGTCCTTTTCATTCTTCCTCACCACTGGGTCTAGGCTCCGATCCTTGGATCTGACTCGGCAGCATTATTCAAGACTTCTGATCTGTGCCTCATGCTCCTCCGTTTACCCATAACCCCTCAGGGCATCCCCATATCTTCAGATCTTGTTTGCCGCCATTCTAGTCAGATAGATGATCCAGCCTGTTGTTAGAGAATATAAACATAAGTGTCTTTTTCACCTTTTTGGTGAATTTTTCTTTCGAATTCTTTTTTGATAGTGTTACTTTTTTTCCTCCTCCCTTTTTAGGGACTTTGTAGTTTCGTTGTTACAGTGTTCATACTAGTTGTAGTTTATTAGGCTTTAAGTTTTATAGTTATTACATATAGAATTTAGTAATTATAGATAGAATTTAGGAGTTTTAAAAAATTAAAGTTACACTTTAAGCTTAGTTTTCGTGGATGACAGGGACAAGTGTTTTATTAATTGCAGTTCTCTGTCTGCGCATGTGTTTGTGCTTATTTTTTGTGTCAAGACTTTCTCCTTGCAGTAGCATTTATTTGGTAACCACTTTTAAGGTTTATACAGTTTTTTTGGTGTGGATTTATAACTAGACTTTTATTGTTGTTGATATTTTGTACCACTTAGGAATATTTCCGACAAGCGAGAAAAGCCCACTGGGTTCAAAAAGTGCACGTTCTGTGGGCATAAGATACAAAACTCTGATGCCCACAAGAAATGCATATATTGTTTGGGAACTGCCCATTTAGACACTTCTTGTACCACCTGTAGCACCTTCTATCTGCGAGCCTTCTTGGATTGAAGGAATAAACTAATACTTAGAAAATTGTTTCTGCCGGGAAAGAGACATCACCAATCTCCTCCTTCCTCCTCAGGGCCATCTTTGAAGCAGAGGAGAATTTCAGATCCTACTGCTATTTGTCCAGCCTCGGATCTTACCCTCTCCTCGAATCCAAGGGTTTCAGCTCCTAGTACTAGCTCTCCTATCTGACCTGCCTCTACTCCGGATTGTAGGCCTCGCATCCGACAGCTAGAGGTTGTTCATCGGATCTGAATTTACAGGTAGTGTCTCCCACTCTACCAACAAAGATCTTCCAGACACCCATCAAGCCTTCAAGATTGCCCTCCTCAATCTCATCTAGGTCTTCTAGGAACCACTCTGATTTAGATATGGACAGAATAATGTGGAGATTTCTTAGAGCTCAAATTCAGTTGATTTCTTAGAGCTCTTCTCTTAGACAGTGATTATCTCCTTCTCTGATTCAACAGTTGGCTTCAGAGCCCAAGGATCCTAGATCCCTGAGAGGTATGTCATCTGATCCGAAGAAGCCCCTCCCTTCGAAGACGAAAGTCACCCTGACCAGTTCTGTTCAGTTGCTCTCGGATCAGAGTGGGTCTCGGATCCAAGAGGTTTGTGCCAAGTCTGAGGGCCAGGGTTCAGCTCCAGTTTGTTCTGATTTGTCCCTTCGCTTTGGTGCCTTGAGGCTAGACAGCTTGGGCTCAATTCTCTATGGGTGGCGTCAACTTGGGGCTGGCCCAGACTTCCTTTCTTCAGCTGCTTTGACTCTGAGGGGGGGGGGGGGATTTCTCTGGGTCTGTTAGCCTGCTGAGTTGTAGAAAGGGTATTCTTTACAGCTAGGGAACCGTCCTCTCATATCTTGACTCCTATTCCTCACCCTTCATCTGCTTTGAGCTCTGAGCCCACCTTTTCTGCTTCTTTGGGTTAGCCAGTTCCAGAAGGCCTTCATTCGCACTCTCCACAGGGGCTCCCCTCCTCTTCTGATACCTTCCCACTAAGGAGGTCCCTCAGAAGAGGACATGCAAACGGAGGCACATAGACTCCCCCATGGAGTCTGTTATGGAGGACACAGACTTTGATGAAGGTGAACACCATCTAACAATGTTTCCTTCAGGGACATCTTCAAAATCCTTAGGCAAAGAGGTGGCTGGTCCTCCCAAAACCCTTCTCCTAAAGAGACAGTGTTTCTGGAGGCCTTCAGGGCTGGCCCATCTAAATCTTGGGTGATTCCCCCCCTCAGCGGATGAGTTTATCCTTATTGACCTTGTCCTGTTGAACCGGTACCCAAATGCTCAGGTAAGTTTTTGTCCCTACCTGCAGACAAACAGTTCTGGAGCAAAGGAGTTGTAGTGGATGTCATGGTTGTGGCAGCAGCTACAAAAAAAGGAGCTAACACAACAGAGCTCCACTGTCCATCCACCGAACAGGAAGTCTAGAGTGATGGACAGATTCAGGAAGCATGTTTGCACCTCAGCTACTTTTGCACTGAGGTCATTGAACTTCGAGATTTAATCAAATTCTGTCACTGAGTCCATGTTGGCAGAGGATCTTAAGAAATTTTCTCTGCAACTGGCCATTCTGTCTTCTGTAGCTAATTCATCGATGAGGCTTATTTCTAATGCAGAGGAAGGTGTCTCTCAAGCAGTCAGCTTGGGCATAACCATACAGCGTCATGCCTGGATGAAGTTGTATGATTTTGTGGAATCCTTTAAGATGTCTTTTGGTTACGCCCCCTTCTACGGCTCCTCTTTATTTGAGCCATCAGTAAAGGAAACACTTACCTGCAGAGAGCAGGAAGGAAGGACCTTGTCTGCTGCTGGAATCAAGTTTTCTACCTTATCTTCTCTAGGAATCAAACATGGTTCTGTAAATCTCAGGGACCTTTCCAGGACTGGTGGGGAGATTCCTCTTCCAGAGGCAGAGGAGGAGATTTCAGTGGCAGATGTTACCTTAGAGGTAGAGGGGGTCCGCAGAACCAGGGCTTTAGGGATTCTTTTCTCAACAAGTTATATCAGTGCTTCTGAAGTACTGCCTAACTGTTCATCTCTAGAGGCAGTTGGGGGACATTTTTCTTTATACCCAGATACCTGGACAAATATTACAAGAAAATCTAGGTGCTAAGCATTATAACTATAGGATATTACATTCCCTTTTCCCTTCCTCCTTCAGGTCCACACAGAAACTTCCCTGACATTCCACCCAATCAGAGGGAATTAGCAGCTCAAGAGCTTCAAATGCTGCTTCAAAAAAGTCATCCAAAAGGTGCCAACCGAACAGATAGAATTCGGAACTTACTCCCGCTTCTTTTTGGTGCCAAAGAAAACAGGGAACCTAAGACCAGTCCTGGATCTAACCAAGCTAAATCTATATGTAAAGAAGTCTAAGTTCCAAATGGTTATGGTCCAGTCCATTCTGCCTCTTTTCCACAAGGATGATTTGTTGTGCTCCATATATCTCTAGGACGCGTACTATCACATAAAATAGACGAGCACTCAGCTGGGAGCCAGTCATTATCAGTAGAGAGTGCTGCCCTTTGGGCTCACCACAGCCCCCAGGTGTTCACCAGATGCATAGCAGTCATTGCAGTTCACTTGAGGCTCAAGGGATTCCAAGTGTTTCCATCGCTAGACAATTGGCTCCTTACTGCCTCAACCAGGTATCAACTAATTCAGGCCAGAGATTATTTACTGCCTATATTGAACTCCTTGGCAATCACTATAAATCTTGCAAAATCCAAATTATCTCCAGTGCAGAATCTAGAGTTTATAGGAACCCAACTGGATACCCTAAACACAGAGACGTATCTCTCGGCATACTGAATCCTATCCTTAAATCAAGTACGAGATTTACTAGCCCACTTTTCTCCTCCTGCTAGGTTGGTGTTAAAGGTACTAGGCTCTATGTCAGCATCAATAATTCTAGTCCCTCTGGCAAGGTTATTCATGTGAATACTCTAGTGGACTTTGGCAGTATAATAGTCAATACGTTATCAGTCTCTGTCTCTCCTTATAAAGCTGACTCCAGTCTGCAAACATCTTATTCAATGGTGGATTCTGTCACAAGACCTGTGCTTGGGCAGGCCGTTCACTATTTCCCCTCCAATAGTCACAGTGACCGCAGATGCTTCCCAGTTGGGGTGGGGGGCCATTACAAGCAGAAGATGGTCCAAGGCATGTGGCCCCCCACAGAGACCAAGTCACATATTGACATCCTAGAGATGAGAGCAGTCCTCCTATCGTTGCAAGCCTTTCAGGACATTCTCCCTCTGGGGACAGTTGCTATACATGAAGACAACTTGTCAGTAGTCTGGTACAACAACAAACAAGGAGGAACTCATTCTTACCTGTTGTGCAAGTAGGCCATGAAGGTCTGGGAATGAGTGATCTCATCAGACCGCTTTCTGTTTGCAACGCATATACCAAGGAAAACCAACATATTGGCAGACAGACTCAGCAGGTCCATTCTGGTCCCTCAGTCAATCAGTAGTGAACATGATTTTCAGCTGTTGGGGCAAGGCTTGCTGTGATCTATTTGCCTCTCCTCTCAAAAACAAGTGCAGTGAGTACTTCACTCTAATTCCCCCTCAGGGAGAATCACCGAGAGATGCTCTAGTCCACGATTGGTCCCTCTGTCTTCTCTATGCTTATTCTCATCTATTTATTATTTTATTTATTTATTTTACATTTGTTAACCTGGATTGTCTGACTGAGCAAAAGCCCTTTTTCAGCAGAGGCCCAGGGAGAAAAGCTCCAAAACAGAGTTAAAAATGTTATGAAGAATACTGCAGCAGAAGGAAAGGAGATAGTGTTCGGTAAAAAAAAGATGAAGTAGACTAGTTTAAGTTGTAAATGTTTTGGTATAGAGGAGAAGAAATAATGGTAAGACAGAGGAAGTTAGGTTTGTTATATAGTGAAAGTATATTCAAAGAGGCTGAGAAAAGGTACAAATTTGATCCCGAGATTATTTCAGAATGCAAGCAGGTCGAAAAGCTCAAAAGCTCAGTCATCCTTATTTCCTCCTTTTTGGACTCGTTAGGTGTGGTTCCCCTTTCTGTGGTCTCATATCAAGTATCCTCCATAGATTCTGGAGCCCAATCAGGATCTGTTGTCTCACCTGTCAAAATTCCAACATCCCAGTCTCCACACCCTCAAACTGGCCACATGGTTTCTCCTGTTCCAGTGATTGTTAGACAGTCCAGGTTTGCCTCTCCATTCTGTGTTATTGATCTGATGTTGTCAGTCTTTATTCATTTTTGACTGATGGGTTCGGGTCCGACCTCTCTGAACCAACTCGGCCGTTATACATAGCCCATGCCTGCCAAAAACTCTTGAGCTAAGGCTCTACCCACAATCCCTCTCTACCCATTACCTCACATCTTGTTTGCCACAAAGAAAATTGGGCATGTCAGCTGATGCTCCCAGCTTAGTGCTTTAAAATTTTCTATTTTCATTGTTGTTTCTAACAATATTTGTCAGGGATTTAGCGCCCATACTTTAGGAGGGAGAAGCAATAAGCTTATGTTAAAAGGCTTATTGAAATGTCCTTACTGAAGCCCTATCTAAGGCAGCGACTTCAAAATCTTCAAAGCCAGATGTGAAGAAAGGAAGCCATTCTGTGCTGACCTCCCCTATGGCACATGAAGTAAAGTTCCAAAAAATGCAGGTCCCGACAAATTCTTCGGAACCGAAAGCCAAAATACAGAAAGTGACAGTATCATCACCTCCAGCACCGAAAATGACTAAATCCACATTGGTGCCATCAGTCATTGAACGGACTCAAACCTCTTCGGCACTGACCTTTGCTTCAGTGCTGATGACCTCTTCAGTACCGACAATAGTTCCTGCACAACCACCACTACCCTCTCAGTTGGTTCCACATTATACTTCCATACAACAGCCTATGGTGCCAAAAGTCGATCTGACAGTTATTCCCAGGACTAGATATTTCCCTTCAGTAGACCCATTTCTGGATAGGCCTGAGTTCCCTTCGGGAATGTCAGTCCATTCTTCCAGGAGTTTCTCAGTATTGTACGTAGTCAGAGTGGTGGCTTTTGGCAGCCAGAGGCCTCCCTGCACCTTCACAAACCTCTCTTCCACCCAGAGCCAAGGCTTATTCTCCAAGGACTCTACCAGTTTATCCTCTTTCAACCTCCTTTTAGCGTTTGGAGCCCCCCCCACTTTGATGCCCCCGGTACCAGCTACCTCGGTGCCGATGGTGGACCTTACATCGGTGCCTGAGTCGACTCTGTGGTCTTCGACTCCTTTGGCTCCATCGCTCACCCAGGACCATGGTTTGGCTGTCAGTTCTGAGATCCTTGGACCGGTTCCAGTTGTTTCCATGGTGCTGTCTACAGCTCTCGAGGCCATGGTAGTTTTGAGCCCTCTCTCAGCTCCTATTCTGGGTGGCGGCTCATTAGAGTGGGATGTGACCCCAGTTCCGAGGTTGTCTTTTTCAATTCCGTCGGTTCTGGCCCCCGTCCCTCTTTGGGCAGGTCTGCCTTCCAGATTATGGAGAGAACTTTGGCCTCAGCAGGCTTCCAGCTGGTTCCATCATTGTCAGAGTGCCATATTTTCATTTCCTGTGGTTTGCAGCTGTCACAGTCTGTTACATCTGGACAGTGGGCACAAAAGCTGCATGACACCTCAGTTCAGGGTCCCCCTTTTCAGAGTCCTCCTCAGAACCTCCTCCGAGGAGTGACCCCATAAGAGGAAGTGCAAGACGAAGCATCTGGATTCTCCAGAAGAATCAGTCATGGAGACAATTATGATGAAGGGAAGGGTCCCCATTGTCACCCCCTGAAGATGTCTCTTTTGGAGACATCCTGGAAATATTAAAACAGAAGAGTGATTGGAAGCCCTCAAACCCATGCTCCAAGGAATCTGTGTTCTTGCAAGCTTATAGTGCCCGCCCTTCTATTTCTTGGGTGACCCCGCCTGCTGACGACCTAGTTAAGTTGATTGTTCAGTGAGAGTGGAAGGCTCCTGACTCCATAGAGCCTATTCCTCAGAGACTGCATAAGACTCTTTCAGCCCCATTGGTCTAAGGGTCTACCAGTGGATGCCATGGTGGTGGTGGCTGCAGCCACCAAAAAGTAACTCGCCGAGGAGAGTTCAACTATCCATCCTACTAACAGAGAGTCTTGAATGATGGATAGATTTGGGAAGCAGGTCTTTGCTTCAATGACCTTCGCTATTCTGTCCTTGAACTTCTTGGCACACTTTACTAGACTTCAAAGGAATCTGATAATTGAGTTTTCAGACACCCTTGCAGGAGGAGTGTCTGATGAAGTTTGAGAAAAGGTTTACTCTCAGCTTGCCACCCTGGAGTCTATCTCAAATTTGTCCATCTGGCTTATTGCTCTTACAGCAGAAGGGATGTCTAGGGCAGCGGATACAGGCGTTGCTATTAGGCATCACGCTTGGATGTGCTTGTGTGATTTTGCAGAACATTTTAAGTCTTCCTTTATCAAGGCTTCTGCTGATGGTACTTCCTTGTTTGGCCCAAAATTCAGAGACATATTAGCCAGGTGTGAAAAAGACAGAATGATCCTTTCTGCTGTGGGCGTTTGTTTTTTCTGCTGCATAACGACCTTACTCCAGGAATCAGAGGAGTGGAAAAATGTGGTACAAGAAAACCCAAGGGCCTTTTCAGAACATGCGGTGAGTATGCCCCCCTGGGCAGAGGGGGAACTCTTCATGAAGACAGCCCCCTCACCATGGCAGAGGGGGGTCCACATAACCATGGCTCCAGAAATTCCTTTCCAGGACAACCCTATCAGCGCTCCTGAACTGAGGCCCGATTGCTTACCTCTGGAGGCAGTCGGGAGAAGATTTTCTCTGCACCATTCAGCCTGGCTTACAATAACCTCGGATACCTGGGTGCAGAAAATCATTACCAGAGGTTACCACATTCCCTTCAATCTTTTGCCAAAATCCCAAAAGTGAATCCCCGATGTTCCACCCAGTCAGAGGGATCTAGCAGCATTAAAGATTCAAAAGCTGTTTCAAAAAAGAGTCATCCAAGTAGTCCCACCAGACCAAATAGGATCCAGATTCTACTCAAGATTCTTTTTAGTGCCAAAAAAGACAGGGGCTGGGAGACCAATCTTAAATCTCAGTGTACTGAACAAATTTGTACAACAGACAGAATTCCAGATGGTCATGCTTCAGTCTGTCCTTCCCTTTCTAGAGAAGGATGATTGGATGTGCTCTATAGATCTTCAAAATGCATATTGCCGCATAAAGATGGACAAGCACTCCAGAAGATATCTCCACTTCCAGCTAGGAGCCAGTCATTACCAATTCCAAACACTGCCCTTCGGTCTCACCACAGTCCCCAAGGTATTCACCAAATGTATGGCGGTTGTAGTGGCTGATTTGAGACTACAGGGATTCCGTCTGTTTCCATATCTAGATGACTGGCTCCTCACTGCCCCCTGCAGGCATCTACTGCTTTACACCATAGAGTTTGTTCTACATCTTGCCGAAACACTAGACATTTCACTCAACAAAGAAAAGTCACAGTTGACTCCCATGCAGGATCTGGAGTTCATTGGAGCAAGATTAACCTGTGTAGCCTCCCTTTCTCTTCACATGCTGTTGAAGCTAAGATCACAACTTCAAGTAATCATTTCCCAAAGTTCCTGCTTATCAGGTACTACAAGCTCTGGGAACCATGGCAGAAACGATAACATTAATTTCCCTAGTGAGGTATCACATGAGGCTGTTTCAGTGGCTCTTGGCATCACATGGTCACTTCTAATGCACCCCATGTCCCATCCAGTCTGGATAACAAATTACTGCAAAAAGGATTTTCTTGGTGGATGAAGCCAGAAGAGAATCTATGGGGTTGTTCCTTTTCGCCCTCTCAGCCCAAGGCTGTAGTGACCACTGACATTTTCCAGATAAGGTCAGAAATGCATTTTCTGGGAAAGACTGTTCAAGGAACTTGGTCCCAGCAAGAAGACAATTTGCATATCAACATCCTAGAACTGAGGGCAGTGCTTTTAGAGTTGCAAGCATTCCAGGCTGAGCTTCCTTTCGGGACAATTGCAGTCCAGTCAGACAACATGTCCATAGTCTGGTATATCAACAAGCAGGGGGAAACCAGGTCCTGCCCTCTGTGTCGGGAAGCTCTAAGGATTTGGCAGTGTCAGTTGCATCCAGCCACTTTCTGATGGCAGCACATATCCCAGGGAACTCAAGCGTGATTGTGGGCAAACTGAGCAGATGTATCCTTCTTCTCACGAGTGGTCTCTCAATCCCAGCATAGCGACAAAGATAATTTGTGATGGGTTCATCCTTGCTGCGACCTGTTTGCTTCTCTCTTAAACAATAAATACAGCAGCTGTTTGCCCTAATCTGCCTTGTGGGGAGTCCCCGAGAAACACGCTTCCTTTCAATTGGCCCCCGAGACTCCTGTATGCCTTTCCCTCAATTCCACTGATCCCCCAGTTTCTGAGGAAAGCCCAATGGTTGAGAAGCAAAGTGATTCTCATTGCACCCTACTGGCCCTGTCAAGTTTGGTTGCCCTTTCTTTGGCCTCTTATTGTTTACGGCCCGTGGACTCTAGATCCAGCTCTGGACTTAATTTCTCACCCTCAGGGGTTGGTGCATCCCAGTCTACAAAATCTCAAGCTGATGGTTTGGTTTCTCCAATTCCAGTAATTGCCAGGCAGAATAACTTGTCCTCTCCAGTGCAAAAGATACTTCTGGCTTCCCATAAACCATCCACCAGAAAGCTTTATCTAAGCAAATAGAAAAGATTTTCAACTTGGGTATGTACAACCTGCATAGACCCTTTCTCGGTGTCAGTTGATAAGGTCCTGGAATATTTAGCTACCTTATTTGAAATGGGAGCCTCTACATCTACAATTAAGGTTCATTTGGCTGCCATTTAAAATTTTCATAACAAGTTTAATGACCATTCCTTGATGTCTCATTGTCTATGCAAAATTTTTCTTAAAGGTGCTGTGCATTTAAAACCCCCTTTCAAAGACCCTGTAGCATCATGGGATTTGCCTGTAGTCTTACAATGTCTAGTTCAACAACCCTTTGAGCCAGCAGCTACTTGTGAAGTCAGATTTTTATCTTGGAAAATGCTCTTCCTGATAGCTATCACATCTGCTAGAATTTCAGAGTTACAGGATTTATGTGTGAATCATGCCTATATCATTTTTCACAAAGAAAGAGTATCACTCAAAACCAATCCCTCCTTCCTTCCCAAATTGGTATCAGAGTCTAATATCAACCAGCCCATAGACTAACCTGTCTTCTTCCCAAACTTTACAAACAAAAGACAGTACTGTTTACAGTTATTGGACATCTACAGACAATTACGCTTAGACTTGGACAGAATGAAATTTTCTAGAAAATCAGACCAACTTATTTCTATAATTTTCAGGACCAAGATTGGGCAAACCTGTATCAAAGGTCACCTTGTCAAAATGGAGACTGCATGACTCAAGCTGTCAACTACAGTTAGAGCTCATGCTACTAGATGTTTCCACTTCAGTGGTCTTCCATTCCAGGGCTTCTATGGAAGACATATGTGCAGCTGCGACTTGGGCTACTCCACATACCTTTATCACTCATTACAAATTAAGCATAGTCTCCAGGGAAATAGCATCCTTTGGCGCTTTGGTGCTCAGGAACATCTTTCATTAGGGCCGCCCAGGATCTAAAGTAGCTGGAGACTCTGTCCCATCAGTCAAGAATGAATGAAGATTGACATCAGATAAAGAAGTTATGATGTTCGTGTTTCACTGTTGCAGTCCTTACAAAATGGGTTATCCGGCTCCCGGTAGCCCCCAGTCGGCCAGAATACCAAAGTACTTGGTATATGATGTCGGCTGCCTTCGGTTTAGGCCTGACGTCAGGTACAACAGAAGGCAGATGACACCATTTCCTCAGTCTTTCTTGTCACGGAGCCCGAAGCAGAAGCTTTTTGCACAAGTGCCGGTCGGCCGAGTACTTTCTTTTTGTATTCCGACTGCTTAGTTGAAGACATCCTCAGATAAGTACCCCATTGGGGACCCTCTTTTCTTGCTTTAACGACGTCCCTAATTGTGTTCTCTATGATTCTTTCAACCCGTCTACCATACGCCGTAGAGCTAGGATCTTGTTCAAGCATTTCGAAGTCTGGCCTAAGTTCGTCGGTATGGCGTCTTCTGGTCTCCTGACTTCAGATGTTCCCAAGAAGCGCAAAGATAAGGACCGCAACAGGCTTAGGGTCAAATTAGCCGACGACGTCCCTGTTAAGTTGATTGTTGGCCCAGCGGTAGTCAGTGAGGTGTATTCTTTGCCCCTGCAGTCTGCAGATGTTCAGCAGGCGTCTGCAGAGACGTTTTCTGAGTCCTCCATACCGCAGGCTTCCACTTCATCTTCTGACCCTCTGTCAGTCACCGCCTCCGATGGATCTGGAGCCGATAAGCAGGGGCCGGCTTCAGAGGCCTCTATTCTCTGCCTGGAGACCAGATCCAGACTGACAACCTTAATTCAGACTTCTGCGGTGGCTAGGCCTCCCGAGTCCCTCTGGCTTTGTAGCAGGCCATCCAGCTGAAAATCTACTCCTAAGCAGGTGGCGGCCTCCCCTCAAATGCCTCCGGCTCAGATGGTTAAAATGGTTAGTGATCTCTTGATCCTTATCAAAGACTCTCAGCCACCTCCTCCTAAAAGGATTAGGGAATTGTCCCCAGAAGCTTTCTCTGCCTCAGACTCAGAGGGTTCCAGCAACTCTGCTGATGAAGAGGGAAACTCTCCACTTTTTTTCTGGTTTTGAGGTTTCTGATGCAGAAGACTCCATCCTTTCTGCCTCCCCTTCAGAAGATTTTTCTTTTGGAGATACCCTGAGTACTCTTGGGGAGCATTTCAAATGGGAAAGTCAGGACTACCCTCAGTCTAAGAAACGGATTAGGGAATTCTTGTATTTGCCACAACATAAGCCTTTGGCTATCCCTCCAGTTTTGGAAGTTGTTGATTATGTTTTCATGCAGAATTCTTTGACTCCTAATTCTGTTCCTCCTGCTCCCAGAAAGCCTGACAGGTATTATAGAGTTCCTGATTCTCATCAGTTCCTTTTCAAGAATCCTACTGTTGATCCAGAGATTATTTCTCAGGGCCCTATGGGTTTTAAAGCCACAGTTGCTAAAAATCCTTTTCCTTCTGACAGGGAATCTAAGGCCTTGGATAGATGGGGTAAAAAGGGTTTATTCTTCTTCCACCTTGGCTATTAGGTCTGTTAATTGTCTTTTTCATATGCTTAAGTATCAGCAACATATTTTGGAGGCTATTAAGGCTAAAATTGCTGGTGTTCCTTCCCTGATGGAGAGTAAGGACATGTATGATTTATTGAATTCTGCCACTCTTGTCACTAAACATTCTTTACATTATAGTTTCTACACTTTGGAGGTTTCTTGCAGGGCAGCAGCCACTGGTTCTGTCATTAGAAGACATGCTTGGCTCAGGGAATAGCCACTTTCCGAACCTGTCACCTCTAAATTACTGGATGTGCCTTTGCACAAGGACAATCTTTCTGGTAGCAAAGCAGAAGAGATGTTAAAAAAGTTGGAGGATAAGGCCAAATCTATGCAAACTGTTAAGGACTTTCTGCAAATTCAGCCTCCTCGTTTTAGTTGATATTACCCTTACTTGGACGATTGTCTTATTCAGGCAAACTCTCCGGAGCAACTTCTAAAGGATTTGGACTTTCTAAAGAACCTTCTCACATCTTTGGGCTACACGATCAACGAAAAGAAGTCAAAATTGGTACTCACCAGGGAGATTGTATTCCTGGGAGTGAGCCTGAACACAGCCACCCAGATGGTATTCCTCCCTCAAGAGAAACAAATGGATCTTTCGAATTATTTCAAAAATTTGTCAAGCATGACCCAGTTCTCTGCAAGGCAATTCCTGTGAGCCCTGGGATTGGGATTCATGGCTTCATGTATTCTGATGATTCCATATGTCAGACTGCATATGAGGAAAATACAATGGTACCTCAAAAGCCTTTGGTGTCAACACACTCAGGATTTAGACTTGATTCTTCCTCTGATTCCCAGCCTGCAGATGGAGTTCCTTTGGTGGACAATGGCCTGTGCACAGAACAAAGGCCTGCCTTTCTGTCCACCTCCTGCCAGTCAGACTCTCACCACAGATGCCTCGGACTAAGCTTGGGGAGCACATTTACAGGGCAGATGCATTCAGGGGACTTGGGACTCTCAACAGGTTCATTTGCACATAAATCTGAAGGAATTGATGGCAATCCAGCAGGCCTTAATGGCTTTCAAACATCATCTCT
Source organism: Protopterus annectens (assembly GCF_019279795.1). Taxonomy (NCBI): domain Eukaryota; kingdom Metazoa; phylum Chordata; order Ceratodontiformes; family Protopteridae; genus Protopterus; species Protopterus annectens. The sequence goes on from NC_056743.1 coordinate 1,225,874,571, forward strand.
CTCCTGGTATTATTCTGGTCAGGACAGACAACACCACAGTCATGTGGTACACCAACAAGCAGGGAGGGATGCACTCTTACCCCCTGTGCAGACAAAGCATGATACTATGGTCAATAGCAGCTTCCATGGGCATTCATCTGATAGCTCAGTTTCTTCCAGGAAGGCTCAACGCCTTGGCAGACCAGTTGAGCAGACATGTCTTGGATCCACACAAGTGGCAACTAAACAAGACCATCTTCTATCGCATCATTCAGCATTGGGGCACTCCCCAGGTGGATCTCTTCTCATCTCCAACCAACCACCTTCTTCCAACCTTTTGCACCAGGGATCATCACAACAAAGCTTGGAAAGTGGATGCTCTGTCCTTCCCCTGGACACAGCTCTTGATCTATGCATTCCCTCCTCTGCCTCTTCTTCCCAGAGTGCTGTTAAAGATAAGGGACAAAAAACCAAGGGCCATCATCATAGCACCAGACTGGCCCACACAACATTGGTATCCACTGCTTCGCAGTCTCTCCCAGTCTCAGCCTTGGCATCTTCCTCTGATACCAGATGTCTTGGTTCAGGAGGGGGGGATGAATTCTACATCCTCATCTTCAGACTCTGCATTTGTCAGCTTGGCTCATAATTTAAACCTTTCCCAACAAGTGATTGAGGTCCTTTGTGAGGCCAGGAGGCCTAGCACTAGGAAATCTTATGCAGAAAAGTGGAAAAGATTCTCCATTTGGATGCAGACTAGAGGGGAAGACCCTTCTCAACCTTCTCTTCCTCTCATTCTTGACTATCTGGCAGGCTTGCTTAATGATGGACTTTCCTTTTCTTCTATCAAAACCCATGCTTCAGCTATTTCAGCTCATTGTTCCTTTGAGAATCCCATTTTCTCTCATCCCTTGATGAAACTGTTCCTCATGGGAGCTAGCAATTTAAAGCCTCCCAAAAGGGCACCTACTCCTGCTTGGGATCTCAGTTTTGTACTTGAGAAACTTACTCTGCCTCCTTTTGAACCAGCGGCCTCAGCAGACCTGAAGTTTCTCGCCTGGAAAACTGCCTTTCTCTTGGCTATTACTTCAGCTGGAAGAGTTTCTGAGCTGCAGGCCTAAATGGCAGTAGAGCATTTTATCATCTTCCATGTGGATCAGGTTTCTCTTTGAACTAATCCCTCCTTTATGCCTAAGGTGGTTTCTAGCCTGACTCTTAACCAGTCTATCCACCTGCCTACCTTCTTTCCTAATCCTCAGAATAAAAGGGAAAGGTCAGTACATTTCCTGGATGTGCATAGACAGCTTAGATTTTACCTGGACAGGACTAAATCTTTTCGAAAGTCAGATCAGTTGGTCAGTTTTTGCTCCTGGAGCTCAGGGCAAAGCTATTTCTAAACAGACCATTTATAAGTGGATTCCTCATTGTATTCACTTTTGTTACTTACAGCATGGCAAGATTCCTCCTCAGAGTATTAGGACCCATTCTACTAATGCAGCTTCTACTTCAGCAGCTTTTTTTTAAGAGGTGTACCTACTAGGGACATACTGGAAGCAGCTACATGGACTTCTGTCCCCACTTTCACTAAACATTACAATTTACCCTTGTTTTCTAAGTCCAGGGCTGGTTTTGCCACTGCAGTGTTGCAGGGCATCCTTTCCAACCCTTAAACAGTGGGTGTTCCTCCTCCCTTTTTTTTTCCTGGGCTTTGGGAATCAACCCATTTTGTAAGGACTGCAACAGTGAAACACGATGAACATAGTACAGTTGTGTACACTTACCATAAATGTAGATGTTCGAGTGTATTCACTGTTGCAGTCCTGGTTTCCCCCCTTCCATTCCCCTTTTTCCTAAGGCACAGACTGGATTTTCTTTTCTAGGTCTAACCTTTTTTGGGGGGCTCCTGACAGTTAAGGTAAGAAAAATTGAGGAAATGGCATTGTCTGCCTTCTTTTGTACCTGACGTCAGGCTAAACCGAAGGCAGCCGACGTCATATACCAAGGACTTTGGTATTCTGGCCGACTGTGGGCTACTGGGAGCTGGATATCCCATTTTGTAAGGACTGCAACAATGAATACACTCTAACATCTACATTTATGGTAAGTGCACACAACTGTACTTTCTTACCATAACGTTCCATCTGTGTTGTTGATCTTCATTCATTCTTGACATCCCACCCTCTTGACCCCTCCAAAATACTCCTGGAGGTTCGGACTCAGTCCTGGGATATTATAGGGTTATACCTTAGACAGAGCTTCTGTATTTTCTTAACTACTAGGCAAACTCGATCTGAGGTAATGGGAAGAGAGGCACTGTGGGTAGAGCCTTAGCTCGAGAGTTTATGGCTGGCGAGAGCTATGTATAATGGCCGAGTCAGTTCTGACCTTAGTCAAGAATGAATGAAGTTCGACAACACAGATGGAATGTTATGGTAAGAACATAACTTCTTTTTTTGGCCTCCCAGAAATCTCCCAACAAAAAGGTGTACAAGAGTAAGTGGAAAAGATTTTCCATATGGGCTTGCAAACCAGAGCATTGACCATTTTTCAGCTTCTGTCCCAGATATACTACTTTTTCTCAGTCATCTTTTCAAACAAGGGGCTAGCTTTTGTACTGTTAAGTTCCAGTTAACAGGTATATCCACTTTTCATATAGGAAACCAACACCTCTCCTTGTCTACTACCAAATTATGTAAAGCCTTCATGGAGTTTTTCTTCTAAGACTTCCCATAAAAGAACCTTCTCCACCTTGGAATCTCACCTTTGTTCTACAAGGTTTCACTTAAAAACCCTTTGAACCAGCAAAAAGCTGCGATTTTAAATTTCTGTCTTGGAAAACTATTCTGTTGATAGCTATTATGTCAGCAAAAGAATTCTGAATTACAGGTATTATCAGCAAAACCTCCTTATATCATCTTCTGTAAAGAGAAACTGTCCTTATGAACCAATCCTTCCTTTATGCCCAAGGTACCCAACAAAGCCAATCTTAACCAATCCATTCAACTTCCAGGATTTTTTCCTAATTTTTCAAACAAAGGTGAATATATGCTACACCTTTTTGATGTTCATTGACAATTACGCTTTTATCTTCACAGAACAAAACAACATAGAAAATCTGATCAACTTTTTGTGTCCTTTTCTTCCATTTGCCTGGGACAAACAGTTTCAAAGATCACCCTAGGTAAATGGATTACAAATTGTATTTCATTGATATATCACCAAAGAGGCTTAGATTTGCCTCATCCACTTAGAGCTCATTCTGCCAAAGCCATGTCAACTTCAGCCGCCTTTTCTTCTATATCTTCAATTGATGACATTTGTGTTGCAGTCACTTGGTCCATGGTACCTACCTTTGTTACGCATTACAAACTGGACTTTATCTCTAGAAGCACAACTTCCTTTATCCTTCCATGAAAGCCACTCAAGGGTTATGTAGCTGGAGACTCTGACCCAGTGGTGAGGAAGAATGAAAAAGACAACATCAAATTTAAAAGTTATGCACTTACTATAACTTGGCATTTGTGTTGTCCATTTTAATTCTTCCTCACCTCCCCCATCCATCCCCCTCACAATGCTCCTGGGATATTTTCTAGATAACATACTAACCCTCAGGTTCCTGGTCTGAGCCTCTTCAGGCAACTTGGTACTGCCTTTGCTTCTAGAATCTCTAGGCTATTGAGATTAGCTGTATAACTATTATTGCAGCAAACTAGATCTGAGGAGTCGGGGATGCCCTGGGGGTTATGGGTAAAGGTAGGAGCATGAGACGCAGATCAGAAGTCTTGCATAATGCAGCTGAGTCAGATCAGAGGATCAGATCCTAGACCCAGTGGTGAGGAAGAATGAAAATGGACAACACAGATGCCAAATTATGGTATGTACATAATTTGTAATTCTAATTGTGAAAGTATGAGGAATTTTTTTATCTGCAGTTCCTTCTTAAGAGGAGAAACCTGTTTTAATTTAGTCTCTTCTATTGCACAGATCACTATGCATTGTTTACAGTGAGTATACAAATGTGTTGGTACTTCTCCAGGGGTTTGGCCACTAGTACTGTTTTGAGGATGTTTGCATGGCTGCATCCTCAGAACATCCCGGTTGATGCTAAAATTGAGATTTTAAATTCATCCATGGATAGTGAATTAGTGTTTGGTCCCTCTGCTGCAGTGGTGATCAAAAAGTGTGATGAAAGGGGCAAGCTGATTATAAAAATCTCTTAAAGATTTTCAGCTGTCCTTTTTCAAAATTTCCAAGGCATTTTTTATCTCCTCGTCCAATTTTTGGCAAAAAGTAGAACAAACAGTCTCAACAAAATACAGGTAAACAGACATTTAAGAAGGAAAAGCTAGGACAATCCATCAAGTCTAAATGACTATTCAAGAGATCTTGTGACCCATCTCCACCCTGGTCTCTTTTTTTCTTCTAAAATGACCGAATCTCCATTTTCCTCTTTGGCAACAGGTAGTTTTAGACAAATTTCTTCTGAAAATCATTCATCAAGGTTACAGATGGCAGTGGAAGGAAATTCTTCATTTTTTTGGGGTCATTCCTCATTCTTCAGATCAGACTATTTTGTTCCCTCTAGTTCTTCAACACATGCTTGTCAAGCAGTGGTAGTACCAGTTCCTCCTTCCCATGTGGGGAAGTGTTTTCTATTCAAAATCATTTCTGGTGCCAAAGAAAGAAAATGCTTGGAGACCAGTTCTGGATCTTCTCTTTCTAAACCTGTTTTTGACAGTGCCCAAATTCAAAAATTGTGTCACTTTACACCTGTTACCTCTTCTTTCTCTTTCAAATTTCCTGGTAACACTAGACTTAAAAGATGCTTATCACATTCCTATTTATCCCGACTTCAGACATTTTTAAGGTTTTGTGTATCTGGATCATATCAGTTCTCTGCTTTACCCTTTGGACTCTCCGCTGCACCAAGAGTATTCAGAAAGTGTCTAGCTCCAGTTATAGCTACAGGGTATTTTTTCCATATTTACATGACTTGCTTATCTTTTTTTTCAAAATGTCAGGAGTCTTTCTCTTAGGTGAGAGACCTTTTACACAAGCTGTGATTCCAAGAGAACATTCAAAAGTCTTTCTTGCTTCACACAGGATTGTGTTCCTGGGATGTCAACTAGACACCTCAGTTCACAGAGCTCATCTTCCAAAGGAGGAGATAGATGTATATGTTTTCTAGGAATCACTTTTATTGAATTATCACTTGTGACATAGGCAAGCTTACATTTATATAAAAGTAATCAAACCATATTAACACTTTCACATTTACAATCACATATATTGTTACATATTCTATAATTTAAGCAACATTACATAAATTTAATTTCTGTCTTCTCATAAACCTCATTCCTCCTTCAAAACATTTTTTCTGCATGAATTTTTCCCACAATTACCATTTTTTTCTATGTAATTTACTCCTACTTTTTTTCTGAAGATCCTACTTCTGTTATTATTTATGTTGCAATATTCGTTACTTCAAGTATAGTTAATTTACATTTTGTAATTACGTTTTTTTGGCAGCCACCAGAATTAAACTTAATAAGGCCTTTCTATGCCTAGGCAATTCAGATGTATCCCAGCTCAAAAAAAAATATTTTCTTTAGTTACACTCATTTGCTCACCCAATATTCCTGACAGAGTACTCAGTAGGGAATTTTTAAAGTCTGCCAACTCATCACACTTCCAGAACACATGTTCCTAGTTACCTCTTTTTCCCCATCACACTTCCATCATTTGACAACTACTTGAGGAAAAATTCTTTGGAGTCTGCTTGGGGTCTAAAAGTATGTATGCAGACACTTACATGCAGAAATCCTAAATATTCTAGACTTTATTGCATATTTGGGACCCATACATATGTCCTCCCATTGCTTCTTTGTGAATTGCATATCTAATCTCTCTTTCTAATCATTTTTACCTCTTCTGATCGATTACTGTAGTTCTTGTGCACTATTTTATATGCCCTACTAGCTGTCCCTTTTTAACAGCAACTTCTGTTCTAGATTCAGTTAAGAACTCAACCAGTACAGGTTTTTCACTTAAGATTCCCCTATCCCTTTCTCTACGTCTGTACTCTGATATCAATCCCTGATAGGGAAGGCAATCCCTAGGCTGCAATCCAAATGCCTTCTTAGCCTCTTCCCAATGTTCATCGTGTTTCACTGTTGTAGTCCTAACCAATGGGTTATCCGGCTCCCGGTAGCCCTTGATCGACCAGAATACCAAAGGTAAGTAAATATGACATCGGCTGTCGTTGTAAAGGACGTCAGGACATCCGATACAAAAGGAGACAGCCGACGTCACTTCCTCAGTCTTCCTTGCCGCGGAGCCCAAAGCAGAAGCATTTTTGCACGAGTGCTGGTTGGCAGTTTACCTTTTTGGTTTCCGACTACAAAGTTGAAGTCTACTACAGCTAAGTACCCCATTGGGGATGCTCTTTTCTTGCCTTAACGAATGTCAGAAAAAGTCAATACTTGTCTTACCTGTGGAAAGCAGATTCCCCATAATGATTTTCATTCCTATTGTATTATTTGTTTAGGCATTGACCACGACGTTCCTAATTGTGACCTCTGTGCTTCCTTTAATCCATGTGCTATTCATTGTCGGGCTAAGCTTTTAGCTAACCATTTTGGAGTGTGGCCTAAGTTTGTCGGTATGGCATCCGCTGGTCTTCAGGCTTCAGATATCCCTAAGAAGCGTAAGGACAAGGACAGTGACAGACTTCAGAAGGTCAAGTCTTCAGATGATGTTAAGTTGATCTTCAGCCCTGTGTTAGCCAGTGAGGCGCCTTTGCAGCCCCTGCAGTCCACGGATTTTCAACCGCAGGCCTCGGCTGAGACCATTTCAGAGTCCCTCAGGCCTCCGGCTTCCATTTTGTCTTCTGACCTTCCTCCTGTTGCCTCTTCACCTGGACTGGGAGCCACTAAGCTGGCTCTGGTGTCCGAGGTCTCTATTCTTTGTTCAGACAGCAAGCTCATACCGACAACCTCTGCCACTACTTCGGCGGTTGCCAGGCCTCCCGAGTCCTTCAGACTTGCAGGTAAATCTTCCAGTCGTAAGCCTGTGAAGAAACCGGCACCAGTTTCCTCTCGTTCCCCTCAATCTCAAATGGTTAAAATGGCTAATGACCTTTTGACTCTTATTAGGGGTTCACAGCCTCCTCCTTCTAAAAGGGGTAGTGATGTCTCTCCTGAGACTTTGTCTTATTCAGGTTTTGATACTTCTAGTATTTCTGCTGATGAAGAGGAAGTTTCTCAGGTTTTTTCTCCTTTTGAGGATTCAGATGCAGAGGAATCCATTCCTTCTGTTTTTCCTCCAGAGGATTTCTCTTTTGGTGATACTTTGAATACTGTCACGGAGCATTTTAAATGTGAAAGTCAGGATTATCCCCAATCTAAGAAAAGGATCAGTGAGTTTTTGGATTTGCCTCAGCATAAGCCTCTGGCTATTAAGTGATTGATGATGTTTTTCTGGAAAATTCCTTGACTCCAAATTCAGTTCCTCTTGCTCCCAGGAAACCTGACCTGTACTATAGAGTCCCTTATTCTCATTTGTTTATTTTTAGGAATCCACTAGCTGACCCAGAGGTTATTTCTCAAGGGCCTAAAGGTGTTAAGGCCACTGTTACCAAAAATCCTGTTCCTTCCGACAGGGAATCTAGGAACCTGGATAGGCGGGGTAAAAAAGTTTATACCTCTGCCACTCCTTGCTATTAGGTCTACTAATTGCCTTTTTCATATGCTTAAGTATCAGCAACATACCTTGGAGGCTATTAAGTCAAAGATTGCAAGTATGCCTCTTTTGGCAGAGAGTAAGGATATGCAGGATTTGCTGAATTCTGCTAGTCTTGCCAATAAACATTCATTACATTCTGGTTTTGACATTCTAGAAGCCTCCTGCAGGGCTACAGCTACTGGATCTTTCTCAGAAGGCATGCTTGGCTCAGGGAGCCACCCCTTCCAGAGCCTGTCAAGTCTAAACTTTTAGATGTACCTTTACATAAGGACAGTCTTTTTGGCAGCAAAGCAGAGGAAGTGCTCAGAAAGATGGAGGATAAGGCCAAGTCTATGCAAACAAAGACTTTCTGCAAGCTCAAACTCCTCACTTCAGCAGGAATTACCCTTCTAAGAGTTGGATGTTTCCTGATACCAGCAGACAGAACCACTCTAGGACTAGAGGTTACAAATCTTCTAAGGGCAGGTGGCTACCCCTCAAAGGTCTAGGTGCTGGCATGCTTCCACTTCCAAGGCAGGCAGTTGCCTACATCTCAATCCAAACATTCTCAATGACTCTGTCCAACTTCTGCCTGTTTCTGCTTGCCCAGAGAATCCTTTAGAGGGAAGGTTGGTCTTTTTTGCAAATGTCTGGGCCACCATCACGGATGACAAATGGGTATTCAGAACTGTATCCCTAGGTGACATGTTTTCTTTTCACACCTTTCCAGTACCCAGAGGATTCCTGGACACTCCTCCAAACCAAAGGGCAGAAGTAGAAAAGCAAATTTTGTCTCTGTTACATCTGGGGGCAATAGAATCAGTTCCTGCTCAGCAGGTAGGCCAGGGCTTCTATTCTAGACTTTTCGTAGTTCCAAAAAAAGAAGGCACCTGGTGTCCTATCCTAGATCTATCCATTCTGAACTCTTTCTTGTTAATTCCAAAGTTCAAAATGCTCACTCTGCATCAGTGACTACTAATGTTAGACAGGGACTCTTGGCTAGTAACTTTGGATCTCAAAGAAGCTTATCTGCACATCCCTATCAGGGAAAGTTGTAGGCAATACCATCATTAAAGAGTGGGCAAGCAACATTATCAATTCTCTGCACTGCCCTTTGGCTTATCTACTGCTCCCAAAGTTTTCACGAAGTGCCTAGCTCCAGTCATGCTTTTTTCAGGCAGAAGAAAATTCAGATTTATCCATAATTGAACGACTGTCTAATTCAACCAGATTCTCAAGAACAGCTGTTAAAGGATCTGGAATTTGTAAAGACTCTTCGCTGGGTACGTTCTCAATGTGAAAAAAATCAAAAATGGTGCCATCCAAGGAGATAACATTCCTGGGAATGAGTCTGAACACAGCCTCCCAGATGATATATCTCACCCAGGAGAAAAAGCATCTTCTTTCTCCAGGGACTCTGCTTGTCAGAACAGACAACACCACAGTCATGTGGTACATCAACAAACAAGGAGGTACTCATTCTTACCCCCTGTGCAGACAGAGCATGATTCTTTGGTCCATAGCAGCATCCTTGGGCCTGCATCTCCTAGCTCAGTTTCTTCCAGGGAGACTCAATGTTTTGGCAGACCAGTTGAGCAGACAGACCCTGGATCCTCACGAGTGGTAACTGAACAGAGCAGTCTTTTACAGCATCATTCAACGTTGGGGCACTCCTCAGGTGGATCTTTTTCTCCTCCCCAGAAAACCACCTTCTACCACTTTTTTGCACCAGACAGCATCACAGCAAGGCCTGAAGAATGGATGCTCTGTCCTTCCCTTGGATGCTTCTGTCGTCTTCCCTCCTCTTCCTCCCAGGGTATTATTGAAGATCAGGGACTATTCTCATAGCTCCAGACTGACCCAGACAGCATTGGTAACCACTGCTTCGCAGTCTCTCCCAATTTCCTCCTTGGCGTCTTCCTCTGAAACCAGATCTTTTGGTTCAGGAAAGGGGAAACATTCTACATCCTCATCTTTAGTCTCTCCTTTTGGCAGCATGGCTCATTGTATGAATCAAACCATTTCTTCTTCTCTTTCCCAGCAAGTGGTTAACGTACTTCGGGAGGTCAGGAGGCCTAGCACTAGGAAGTCCTATAATGGTAAATGGGAAAGATTCTCTCATTGGATGCAGGCTAGAGGGGAATCTTCTTCTCAGCCTACTCTTCCTCTGATCCTGGAATACTTGGCTGATTTGCTTCAGGGTGGTCTTTCTTTTTCCTCTATCAAGATCCATGCTTCAGCCATTTCTGCTCATTGTTCTTTTGAGCAACAGCAGTACCAGGAGTACTACTCACAGCTGAAGATGCTCTCACCAAACAAGAAAAAAAGTAGTTGTAAAATTGTAAGAGCAGTCACCACGAAGGTATCAATGAAACACAAAATACAGCTGGTCCCAAGCAAAGTCCAATGGCAGTCGTTTAAGAAGGTAGCAAAAACGTTTATTCAAGAACTTAAAATGAGCGCTTTCGCATAGCCAAGCTATGCTTCTTCAGATTATCAGATTATTATTGTTTCATTGATACCTTCGTGGTGACTGCTCTTACAATTTTACAACAACTTCTTTTGAGCAACCCATTATCTCTCATCCCCTGATGAAAATGTTTCTCAGAGGTGCTTGCAACTTAAAACCTCCCAGAAGGGCACCTACTCCAACCTGGGATCTTAATTTTGTTCTAGAGAAACTCACTCTTCCTCCTTTTGAGCCAGCTGCCACTGCAGATTTAAGGTTTCTCTCTTGGAAGACTGCCTTTCTCTTGGCTATAACATCAGCAAGGAGGGTTTCGGAGCTGCAAGCTTTGATGGCTGTGGAACCTTTTCTTATTTTCCATGCAGATCGTGTTTCTCTGAGAACCAGTCCCTCTTTTATGCTTAAGACGGTTTCTAGCCTCACTCTTAATCCAGTCCATACACCTTCCTACTTTCTTTCCTAATCCTCAAAATAGAGGTGAAAGGATCCTACATTCTCTTGATGTGCACAGACAGCTCAGGTTTTACCTGGACAGGACTAAAGACCTTCAGAAATCAACACAGTTATTGGTCAGTTTTGCCCCTGGAGCTCAGGGCAAAGCTATCTCTAAACAAACCATTTCAAAGTGGATTACACATTGTATTTCTTTATGTTATTCCTTTCATGGCAAGGTTCCTCCTCAAGGGGTTAGGACCCACTCCAAAAGAGCAGCTTCCACTTCTGCAGCCTTTTTAAGGGGTGTTCCTACTAAAGACATTTTAGAGGCTGCCACATGGTCTTCTGTTCACACTTTCACCAAACATTATAATTTGCCTTTGTTTTCTAGATCCAGGGCAGGATTTGCCACTGCTGTTCTGCACGGCATTCTCTCCAATCCTTGATTCTGTTGGTACCTCCTCCCTTTTCTCTGGGCTTTGGTAATCAACCCATTGGTTAGGACAGTAACAGTAAAACACAATGAACATAGTACAGTTGTGTACACGTACATAAATGTAGATGTTCGAGTGTATTCACTGTTGCAGTCCTGGTTTCCCTCCCTCCTTCCCCCTTTTTTTTGGTCTTCTCTTGGTCTCCTTTCCTAAGGTACAGGCTGAATCTGGTTTTATTTGTCAAAGTTTCTTTTGGTTTAAGCCTTGTTTTCTGGGGGCTCCTGACTGTTATGGCAAGAAAGACTGAGGAAGTGATGTCGGCTGCCTCCTTTCCTATCAGATGTCCTGACATCCTTTACAACCAATGATAGCCGATGTCATATTTACTTACCTTTGGTATTCTGGCCGATCAAAGGCTACCGGGAGCTGGATAACTCATTGGTTAGTACTGCAACAGTGAATTCACTCGAACATTTACATTTATGGTAAGTGTACACAACTGTACTTTCTGTTACCTTTCCCTCTCTAATTATTTGTTCCCAGTACCTGGGTTCCTTTGTCAGCTTCCTCTTATCTGTTCTCTATCCCCCTAATTGCAATCATCCTTATTGGCAGAAACTCTTTCTCCATTCTTGTTTTCACTTAGTTTTTGGTATAGTTTCTGCTGCTTTATGAATATAATATTCTTTATGACTGTTGTTATTCTCCTTAAGGATCTGCATCCAAAATCCCATTCTTTCCTTATTTCTTTAATTACCCCTGCTTCTTCATCATCATCATCCCTTTCCACTTTGAATTGTAGCTTTCTGCTTGTGTTTTTATTATAGCCTTAACTGTGTAGGTATAAATATCCCTTCAAATCAGGCAATCCTAAACTACCATGATCTGTTGAGAGGATCAACTTAATCTTTATTAATTACTGTCCACAACTTCTCTTCTGGCTGATAAAATAGCAGCATGTTTTAAAACATCTTCTGTTATAGGTAAGTGGAACTTGCACAAATGTACTTTTGAGGGTCCCTTTATTGAGAAGCCCTTTCAGCTCTCCTGAATGGTTGTCTGACTGCTGCACTCTGGAGACAGTCAGGGAGTGCTTATCCCTGCACCCTCATGCCTGGCTAGCCATCACTCAAGATTTATTGGTGCAGAAGAAAATCACTAGATGATATAGTCTTCCCTTTGCTTTCCCTCCAAAAAGTAAAAGTGAATCTCCAATGTTCCACCCATTCAGAGGGAACTGGCAGCAGCAGAATTTGCAGGTTTGCTAGAAAAACAAGTCATCCCAGAGGTCCCATCAGACCAGCAAGAATCCAGTCTATTGAGGTTCATTTTGGTTCCGAAAAAGACTGGGGACCTCAGGACTATTCTTGACCTATGCCACTTCAACCAGTTTGTGAAACAGACAAAGTTCCAGATGGTCACGGTTCAGTCCGTTCCACGTCTTCTGAGGAAGGACAGGTGGATGAGCTCAATAGATATCCAGGGCATATACTACCATATCAAGACAGTTCACTGGTTCATAGGAGGTTACTAGGCTAGCAGTACTAGAGTCTTTACAAGCCTAGCCATGTTTATCCCAAGTATTCCCATTTGTTCTTTTTGGGTAGTTCGCAGAAAGAATTTATGAACAGAGCGGGTCTGGGATCAACACCAGCTATCCCTGTCCATGAGGGCATGGGTGCCAAACCAGGGGCAAATTTGTGGTCTATCATCCAATTATCTAGGTTGCATTTGAATAGGGTCAGGGAGGAGCTCTGTTTTATATGAATAGGAAGTCTATTACAGAGAAGCAGCAGTCTCTGGGATACATATCTGTCTCTTCAGTATGTTCTGTTAATGTGACAAACTCGGTTGAGATCCCTAGAGTGAGTGACTCTTGTGCCATTTGACTTGCGGATGTGCAGCATTTCCATTAGGGCAAGGTCGGAGATTGCCCCTATAGGCCAGGCACAAGTCACCTCTCAGCAGCTGATAAGATACAGAGTAAAGAGACAGGGATTTCAGCCTGTCCATGTAGGTCATGGTGTGGAGTTCCTGTATTTTCTTAGTGAGAAACCTCTGAGGTCTCTCCAGCTGCTGCAGGTGCCTGGTGAGGTACATGCAAAAGGTTGCATTATACTCCATTAGTGGACTAATGAGGGTTGAGTACAGTGGAGTTATAACATCCTTTTGACCTGGATGTTATGCCCTTGCTTATGAGGTGTGCTACATTGAAGGCTTTCCTTACCACTGTGGAAACATGGTGGTCAAAGTTCAGATTGTTATCAACCTGTGTTTTTATTTATTATTTATTTATTTTACATTTGCTGACTGGGCTAGTCCAACAGGATATATGTCCATTTTCAGTAGAGGCCTGGGGAGAAAAGCTCCAAAATTACATAGTTAAAACATACTTCAATTTCCAATATGTTAAACTGAATCTAAAATAAGCAACAAACAACAATATATTAGCAACAAATTGGAGAAAAAAACAGCTCCGTTACATAGGTGTAGCCAGGTGAGGAAGAATACAAGACATTTCCATTGAGAACAATGCTGACAATTTGTTTAGCATAAAAACTTCTTAAATAAGCAGAATTACAACAGGATACCACTGAGAGGTAGAATAAGGAGATAGATAGGGGTATGTCTGTTAATCAGGATGTTAACTAAAGCCCTCAGAGAAGGGCATAAGAGATGAGTCAGAGATGGTAAGAAAAGAGAGAGTAGAAGTATTTTATTGAAACAGAGAGTTTAAGTACTTTTGTTACTAGAAAAAGTCACATACTTGCAGGGTGATACTGAAAAGTACAAAGGAAGTTGGTAAGAATAATAAGGACATAGAGGTGATAAGCAAGAAAGAGACAGCAGGTCAGTCAGGATTCGTACAAGGGCATAGCCACTGGGATAGAAGGAAAGTTCTTAGTTGTTTCTTAAAAAAGGGGTGTTGATGTAAGTGATGTAAGATTAGATGGAAGTTTGTTCCAGTTAGTTTCAACAAATTTAGTAAATAGGCAGTCCCCAGATTTATTGTTGGATTTAATGGAGACTACTAGTAGCTTGCTTGCTGAACACAGTGTTGTAAGATTTTTATAAGGTTTGATAATGTTACAGAGTATGGGAGAGTTTATTGGATGATATAAGATCTTATGGGTAATTATAAGTTGCTGAAGAAGAAAATGATTGTGTAATTCCAGCCATCCTAGTTGTTTAAGGTTTTGGCAGTGATGGGTATGAAATGCGGAACCAGTAGCAAATCTAGCTATATTATTATATGAGGTTGATAGTTTGTTCAGATTGCTTTTGGAAAGGTTAGAGTAGATGGGAGAGGTGTAGAGAAGGGTGGATATAAGGTGTGTCTGGGCAATAGTGGTCCTAGCTAAGGGAGTAAGAAAGGTTTTAAGCCTGTAAAGGGAACCAAGTTTTCTATTTACTGATTTAATGGTCAAATTAATGTGCGAGTCAAAGTTAAGATTATTGTCAATTGTTACACCCAAAAGTTTGGTGGTTGTGTCTGGTGCTATTATAGTTCCATTTTTGGATGTAACTGTGAAATACATAGAGGAAGACTTTTGTGTAGGAGTAAACAATAATAACTTCGTTTTGTTAGGGTTGAGGAGGAGACAGCGGTTATGGAACAAATTTTCAACTAAGGTAAAAACTTTTTGGTTATTGGTCTGCAATTCGGTAGTGGAGTCAGCGGCACAGATTAGTGTAGAGTCATCGGCATATTGTAAGGTGATGGTTAGAGGAAGGGAAGAACTTTTTATTATCATTAATAAAAATGGAAAAAAGGAGAGGCCCCAAGATTGATCCTGGGACTCCCAGGGTGATGGGGAATTGAGAGGATAAGCTACTTTCCCAGAGAACTGCTTGTTTTCTATTCTCTAGGTAGGATTTGAACCATTTGAGTGCTTGAGTATCAAGTGACAGTGATTTCAGTATATCTAACAATAACTGGTGGTTAACCATGTCAAAGGCTTTGGAGAGGTCTAAGAAGAGTGCTGAGGAAAGTAGGTTGTTGTTATGATTCTTATTAATACAGTCAGTAAAGGTTAAGAGTGCAGTTGTGGTGCTATGAAAAGACCTGAAACCATGTTGGCAATCAGCTAGTAGGTAATTTTGGAGGAGATGATCAAGTAATTGCCGATGGATACATTTCTCCATAATTTTTGGTAATGGAGAGAGAAGGGCTATGGGACAGAAATTTGATAGATCTTTTTTACCTCCCTTATGCAGTGGGATAATATGAGAGACTTTCCAGATGGCTTGGATAGTACCTTCAGTTAATGGTTCTGTTTATTAGAATAGAAATAGGATAGGCAAGTGCTTCAGCTGCCATCTGTAAATATTCAGTAGGAATGGCATCTGCTGAAGGAGTACATGGTTTGAGTTTATGAAGTAAGGAAAGGATAAAAGAAGTTGGAACTGGCTGGAGCTGAAATACAGGGGATTTATTGATTTATTGAGAAAGTGGCTCAGTAGTGTTAGTATGTGAGAGGGACTTCGCGAAAGATTGCACTGTTTCAGAAAATAATTTATTAAAAGTGTTAGCAGTTTGGTTGGGTGAGTTCTGAGTCAAATTGGAAGGGGTGGGAGTTTTAGCATGTCCAGGATGGAGTAGTTTATTTATGCCTGACCAGAATTTTTGAGGGTTTTGATTTTGGATTTGTTGGAATTTTAGGTAATAGTTTTTTTTGTCAAGGAGTATTAATTTTTTTGTCAAATTTCTAAGTTGCCTAAAGTTGTGATGGTCAGTTAGGTTTTTGGTAGTTCTCCACTTGTCCCAGATTTTATTTCTCAGCAGTATGTTCTGCCTGGTCTCTTTTGAGAGTCAGGGAGCAGGTTTGTTCCTAGTTCTGACCCTACGGGAGGGGGCATGGTGGTCTAGAATTTGCAAAAATGTCTTAGTAAAATAAGAGACAGCTTCATGAAGAGGCAGGTACTTTAGGGGTGACCAGTTACAGGCTTTGAGCTCAGCTTGGTAGCTAACTAGGTCTAGATTTTTCTTGCTACGAGTTATTCTATAGGTTAATGGGTTGGAGATAAATGTTTTTTTTTGTCTAGTAATAAGGGTGAGTGAGTGATTGCTAATATCATCAGGAAGTACATTTGTTTTATAGGTAAGGGGATTACTGTTCACTAATATCCAGTCTAAGATGCTTTGTTTGTTGCTAGGTTTATTGGTTCTAGTGGGGGAGTTAATGGTTTGGTGGAAGCCATAAAGGTTTATATGAGTAGTAGGTTTAGGAGAAGTACAACAATTCCAAACAATGTTAAAATCACCTAGCAGTATGGTTTCTTGAGGGAAAGATGTAGAAAGCCAGCTAAGGGTATTTTCAAGAGTGTTAATATTATTATCTGGGGGATGTAAGAGCAAATGATGTGCACGGCTTTATTAGGATTTATCTGGAGCTTAGATATTAAAATTTCAGCATTGCTGGGTGAGGGAGGTTGTATATCTAGTGAGGTAACATGTAAGTTAGATTTATACAATATTGCCACTCCCACCACCTTTCTTGAACAGGCGGTGTAGTCTCAGGATGTTGTAGCCAGGTGGAATTATATCATTATCCTTAGTTACTGGTTTGAGCCAAGTTTCTGTTAGACATAGGATATCAAAAGAATGTGTGTGCAGAAGGGAATGCAGTTGGGTAATTTTATTGTTTATACTCCGTATATTGAGGTGGGCTATACAGAGTGAGTTAGGTATAGTAGTGGTAGTTTGAAATGTATTAGGAAGGACTGATTGGGAGTATAGGATGGTATTACTTGGTCCTGGGTTAGGATGTATATCACTGTGCAGTAATAAATACAGTAGAGGATTATGCAAACATTTGGTGAGATAACAAAAAATAGGGTAAGGTTTTCTGGTTTGAAAATATTTAATTGTGTAAATCTGTGAAAATGTGGTAGAAGGTATGAAGGTGAGGAGGTTATATTACTGTAGGGTAGGGAGGTTATAGTAGAGAGAGGAGTTGTTTGTCTTGGTGGGTGTTGAAAATTGGTACAGGTTAGGTGTTCATAGGAACTAAGGATAAGGGAGACAAGTAAAGTATTAAGAATTAATATATAGAGGAATGAGTTTTTTGGTAAGCTGAAGTTAGGCATAGTAAGTAGATGTGTAAAGATGTTTCTGAGAGAAAAGGAGTATAAGGAACAAGGAATGGAAAAGGGCAAGGTGATTTGAAGAGAAAGAAAGAACAAACTTGTTCCCAAGTTTCACACCACTGGGTTGGAACTTGGGGTTGCTGCCAATACTGTAATTTGTAGGGAATTCCATTTTTCCAAAGGGAATAATAATGCATTTTTTGCATTTAGATGTGAGAATGTTCAATCTCGCCATTTGTTTTTACAAATGGGTGTTGGAGCTGATCCTCGGCTCCAAGTTGGCCGCTTAGCAAAGCTCTGCATCTAGGAGAAGCTCGGGACCAACCTACCTCCCACAATTCCCTCTGCCTCTACCTCAGATCTAGTTTGCCGCTGCAACCGATCGCATCGATTTTGAGAGCTCTGACCAACTTTGGGAAAATAAGCTATTTCTACTTATATTTCTTGAAAAATCTTCTAATTTCTTTTGGGGAAACTTATCTTTAGTGTGTGTGTCTGATTCATCCTTGGCTACTCTAATATATATATATATATATATATATATATATATATATATATATATGGGTTCATATCAGATAAACGACACGTTGTTCCATCGACAGCCGGCAGATGGACTTCAATTAACCGAAACGTCAAAACAACGAAAACTAACATAAACGAAACTCACTCAACCGACAAGTCTAAACTACATACTAGCACTAAACAACACATACCTGCAAAGTACAATCACTACCACAGAAACACATACACAACTACATACATACTCGCGCTGCTACCTACGATATACACCTCATACACTCCCCACACCACAACAACAATAATTAAAAAACAAAACGGATCCCCACTCCAAACACCACACACACAACACAAGCAAACCAAACTCCTACCAAAGCAACACTAAACCTGACATGCACACCTATCGACAACCCTGACCCAAACCCTAACCCTAAGGTCCGTCACTCTCGCACACTCACCTAACCCGCGCCCTAACCCTAACTCACTTAACCCACCCCTAACCCAAAAGATATCACTACTACACACTTACCCGACCCGAGCCCTAACTCACTTAACCCACCCCTAACCCAAAAGATATCACTACTACACACTTACCCGATCTGAGCCCTAACCCTAACTCACTTAACCCACCCCATCCCCACAGACCGTGTACATCGCACACTTACCTTACTCGCACCCTAACGTCCGTCACTACTGCATACATACACATCCCTTACACATTTCGCTTACCTCCGCGTCAGTATCGGTTGACTGACTTTCGTTGATTTAAGTTTTCGTTCCTTTGACGTTCGGTTAACTTGAAGTCCATCTTCCGTCTGTCGATGGAACAACGTGTCGTTTAACTCATAGGAACCCATATATATATATATATATATATATATATATATATATATATATATATATATATACTTTAGTTTCCTTAGGGCCTACCCCTCCTAGTTCTAGGTTTAGGGTTGATATTGATTTTTGCTATTAGTATTGCTGTGTTTGTGGACTTGAGTCCAATCATTTTCAAACTGTTATTTGGTATAATTGTTTGTTTTTTCAACAGGATATGTCTGAAAAAGCTAAGTCGGGATTTAAGAGGTGTCAGTGTGGGCAAAAGATGTCTGTCACTGACAACCATAGCTCCTGTGTCTCCTGTCTTGGCCCTCTCCATCTACAAGAAGACTGTTCTATTTGTCATTCTTTTAGTGGAAGGGTCATGACAGATAGACGCAGGAAGCTTATGGATAGGGGTCTTCTGAAGCCTTCCTTCCAAGAGGAGCTTGACAAGTCGGACCAGGCTTCTAAGTCCTCGAAGGGATCGAAGACATCGGAGCCCATGTCATCGGCTCCGAGCTCTTCGTTTAAAGTTCGTTCACCGGTTCCACAGGCTCCGGGGCCGAGTGTCGAGCTTCTTACTGTGACCGAGCCTCAAGTCTTGGAACCGGTGTCGGAGCTTCCACCTCCTGCCTTATAGAGGTCGGTACCATCCTCGGTTTCTTCGACCCGTTCTTCCAGGCCCCTCTCCGACACCGACGTAGATTGTGTGGTGCAGAAGTTAATGGAGAACACGGCCCTGTCCAAACTCATTTCAGTCTCCTCCCAGTTGGTGTCGAGACTCGAAGGCCTTCCCTTATCTCCATCTGGTCCTCCTCCGAGGCCTACACAGCTTTTGGAGCTGAGAGATGTTGATCTGATGATTGTGGAGCCCTTGGTGCCGGAACCGTCCCTTCCTCGGTCGGCACCGTTGACCTCTACTCCGTCGGAGCCAGCGGACTCGCAGAACCGACTATCCCTCCTTGGCTCCGGGACCAAGAGTCGAACCGATCTTTCGGTGCCGACTCTCCCCCTCGGTGCCTCGGCACGGATCACTTTGGCTCCGTCCTCGGGGTCGATGCCATTGGCCTCCGCGTCGGAGACACTTCTGCGTTCTTCGGAACCGGAGGACTCCTCGGCTCGGGGTCCCGGGGCCTTTGACCTCATGAGGAAGGTATTGTCTTCTCAGACGACCACGTCAACAGAAACAACTTCTCTCTCCCATAAAGGTCCGTTGTCTACTTCTGCACCCACGACTACCCACAAGTGTAGAGCACCAGTGTCTCAGCCACTCCCAGAGGGAGCCCCTTCTTCCTCGGAGGCCTCATCGGAAGCCCCTCCCGATGACGTTCCAAGGAAAAAGTTGTGTAAGAGGAGGCACTTAGATTCTCCACAGGAATCTTTAACATCGGATACTGACTTAGATGATTCAGCAGGACTCCAAAATCACCCTCAGAGGATGTCTCCTTTGCTGACATCCTGGAGATCCTGAAGCAGAGAGGTGATTGGCAGGCCCTACCCCCTTCTGAGGATGAGTCGGTTCTGCTGAAGGCATTTGGTGCTCGCCCTTCCTCCTCCTGGGTCACTCCGCCCTTCGATGAGTTAATGGAGTTAATTGCTCGAAGGGCGTGGGAGACTCCTGACAGTGGAGCCAGTTCCCAGGAAACTTAACAAATACATAACTGCCCCTCAGGACAAGTCATACCTTACTAAGGGAGTTCCAGTGGACGCTATGGTGGTGGCCGCAGCCACTAAAAAGGAGATGTCCGAATCTTCCTCGTCTGTCCATCCCCCTAACAGAGACTCTAGGACCATGGACAGATATGGGAAGTGCATTTTCAGTTCAGTGACTTTCTCTATGCGATCGCTGAACTACTTGACGCACTTTACACGATTACAGAAGGATCTAGTCAAAGAGTTGGGAGATACCCTCCAGGGTAATACAGATGCTGCTGTCTCGGACAAAGTTACAGCACAACTCATCACCCTTACATCCATAGTGAACTCGTCCATGAGGCTCATCTCGTATGCGGCCGAGGGGTCGAGTAGGGCTGCAGCCTCCGCGATTGTTGTTCGTAGACAATCCTGGATGCGGCTGTGCTCCTTTGCGGAAGCCTTCAAGTCTTCCTTTACTAACGCCCCCTTTGATGGTGCCACTCTTTTTGGCCCCAAAGTAAAGGAGACCCTAACCCGGTGTGAACAGGAAGGAAAGACTCTGCTGTCGGAGTCCGTTTTTCCACCCCATCCAGACCGTACCCCAAAGGGCAACGAGGTGGAAAGATGTGGTTTCGTAAACCCCAGGGTTCTTTCCCAGGCACACAGGGTGATGCCCTCCCCAGAGGCAGAGGAGGGGGCAGAAATGGAAGATGCCGCTCTGGCGGCAGAGGGGGTCCGCAGAATCAAGGTGACAGGGATACTATCCCTGGGAAGCCTTTCCAGCACTCCTGAGAGGAGGCCCGAGTGTCCTGCTCTGGAGGCAGTCGGGGGTCGCTTAGCTTTATACCCTCAGGCCTGGCAAAGCCTTACTTCGGACAATTGGGTAAAAAGCATTATCACCAGAGGTTACAAAATCCCCTTTGTATTTCCCCCATTTCCACAAAGACGGTTTCCAGATGTACCACCCCATCTGCGAAAACCTGCAGCGATAGAAATCTCAAAGCTGCTAGAAAAAAGAGTCATCCAACCAGTCCCGGTGGACCAAAGAGGATCCGGAACTTACTCAAGGTTCTTTTTAGTTCCAAAGAAGACAGGGGACTGGAGGCCAACTCTGGACCTAAGCAATCTCAATAGATTTGTGAAGAGAGAAAAGTTCTGGATGGTCACGCTTCAATTGATCCTTCCATTTTTACAGAAGAATGACTTGATGTGCTCAGTAGATCTCAGGGACGCCTACTACCAGATCAAAATGGCCAGAGTGTCCAGAGATCACCTGCACTTCCGGCTGGGAGCCAGCCACTTTCAGTTTCGGGCCCTGCCCTTTGGTCTAACCTCAGCCCCCAGGGTTTTCACCAAATGCATGGCAGTGGTAGCGTCTCACTTGAGACGCCTAGGATTCTGGGTGTTTCCGTATCTGGACGACTGGCTCCTTACTGCCACCACCGAGCATCAACTGATACAGGCCAGGGACTACACAATCAGCCTTTGTGCTCAGCTAGGGATTTCGATAAATTTCGAAAAATCTGCGTTACAGCCCTCGCAGCATATGTCATTTATAGGCGCAGATCTAGATACCCGTTCTATGCTACTAAAACTACCCCTCACAAGAATAGCTTCCCTGCAAGATCACGCATCTCTCCTGCTATTGTCCAAAAAGTCCCCAGCCAATCTAGTCCTGAAAGTCTTAGGGCTCATGTCAGCTTCCCTCATTGCAGTTCCCATGGGGAGGCTACACATGAGAGTTCTTCAATGGCTGCTGTTCGCACAGTGGTCGTTCCAGCAGTTACCGCTGACACACGAGATTCACATAACGAATACCTGCAAAGCACACCTGTCTTGGTGGTTACAGAATCACAACTTCATCAGCGGCCGGCCATTTGTGTTACCCAAACCAACAGCCACAGTGACCACGGACGCTTCCCTGATAGGGTGGGGGGGCATCTTTCAGGAACAGACAGTCCAAGGCGAATGGTCCAGCTTAGAGTACAACCTGCACATAAATGTTCTAGAGATGAGGGCAGTGTTTCTAGCATTGCAACACTTCTTCCCCCTTCTACCTCTAGGGACCATTGCAGTACAGACGGACAACATGTCCGTAGTCTGGTACATAACAGGGAGGAACCAAGTCTTACCAGTTGTGCAGAGAGGCCATGAGAATTTGGCAATGGGCAGAATCCATGGGTCGCTTTCTAATAGCAACGCACATCCCGGGGTTATCCAACGTCATAGCGGACAGGTTGAGCAGAGCCATCCTGTTACCTCACGAGTAGTCCCTCAATCAGAAAGTCACGGAAAGGATTTTCCGCAAATGGGGCCAGCCTTGCTGCAATCTGTTTGCATCTCCAATGAACACCAAGTGCAGAAGCTACTTTGCCCTTTTACCCCCTCCAGGGGATGTCCCCAGGGACGCTCTGATTCACGATTGGCCCCCGGGTCTCCTGTACGCTTTCCCTCCTATACCACTGATCCCGAAATTTCTTCAGAAAGCCAAGGACCAGGAGAGGACTATAATTCTCATTGCCCCATTCTGGCCTCGACAGATTTGGTTCCCCTTTCTTCAAGCCCACCAAATACAGGAGCCCTGGATTCTGGACCCAGTGCCAGACTTGCTGACTCATTCTTCAGGAGCTCCTCACCCGTCGCTCCTATCCCTCAAGTTAGCAGCTTGGCTGCTCCGCTTCCCTTCTTAGCCAGTTCTGGTCTTCTCTCTCTCCGGCGGTTCAGGACATTCTGGTCGCCTCTCATAAGGCTTCCACTGCTAAAATCTTTACCAGTAAGTGGAAACGTTTCGTCTACTGGGCGACTACACAGCATTTGGATCCCTTAGTAGCCCCTCTAAACAAGATTTTGGAGTTCCTGTCCATGCTGTTTCACCAAGGAGCCTCTACTGCCACTTTAAAAGTTCAGTTGGCCGCTATTTCCAACTTTCACGTAGGAGAAAACGGAGCTCCCATTATGGCTCATAGGCTTTGTAAAGCCTTCATGAAAGGGTCCTTTCATCTCAGACCAACAGTTAGGTTACCTACAGCTCCTTGGAATCTAAATTTGCTCTTATCCCAACTAATTTTACCACCCTTTGAACCAGCTTCTTCCTGTTCCTTAAAGTTCTTGTCCTGGAAGACTCTTTTCCTAGTAGCTATCACTTCAGCCAGATGAGTATCAGAACTTCAGGCACTTTCCATCAAGCAGCCATATTTAATTTTTCACCCTGACAGGGTATCATTACGCACCAACCCTTCCTTCCTCCCTAAGGTTTGTTCGGTCAACAACATTAATCAGTCCATTGAGCTTCCTACATTTTTCAAAAACCACTCCAACAAGCTGGAATATATGCTGCACAAATTGGATGTTCATAGACAACTCAGATTCTACCTGGATAGAACTAAGGACCATAGGAAAGCGGACCAACTCTTTATAGCCTTTGCGGACAACAAAAAGGGCATGGCAGTGACGAAGCGCACACTTTCTAAATGGCTAACTGATTGTATAACCTTCGTTTATTCTGCTTCAAATCAGATTTTGCCCACCAAACCAAAGGGACATTCTACTAGGTCAGTTTCCACATCTCTGGCTCATGCGGCTCGTCTGCCATTGGATACTATTTGCGCAGCCGCCACTTGGTCTAAACCGCATACATTCATCACTCATTATAAAGTTGACAGGACTTACAGGGATAGAGCATCTTTTGGTTCCACTGTGCTCAGGAACGTTCTTCCATGAGTCACTCAGGGTAATGGAGCTAGGGACGCTACCCATTTGTAAGAACAAACGGCGAGATTGAACACTCACATAAAGAAGTTATGTCCTTACCATAACGTTCCATGTGGAGTGTTCATCTCACCTTTGTTCTTACATCCCCACCCTCCCACCCTCAGGTCTGGAAGAACGTACGGATTTAGAAGTCTGGTCTATTTGTCTCCCACTAGTGGTCTCTCTGTTGTTCCTACTGGCTTGAGCTAGTGTCTAATACCTATGTATCCTTTTATGCTCATAACCTTTGTTGTTGCTGGATCTGGTCTTGTTTGCAAACTAGATCTGAGATAGAGGCAGAGGGAATTGTGGGAGGTAGGTTGGTCTCGAGCTTCTCCTAGATGCAGAGCTTTGCTAAGCGGCCGACTCGGAGCCGAGGATCGGCTCCGACGCCCATTTGTAAGAACAAAGGCGAGATGAACACTCCACATGGAACGTTATGGTAAGGACATAACTTCTTTTTTTAGACCATGGCTTTGACACCAATCATTTGTTTGTGTTAGCTCTTCTTGTAATATGAACATTCAGAAAAATACAGTTTCTGCTCAAGTGTTCTTACTTCAGGTATTTTATCTAAAATACTATCAACCTTTGTATAATCATACCCATGTGCAACAAATCTTTCCTTCAGTCAAGTCAATTAATTCTGAAGTCCTTCTTCACTAGCATTTAGTCTAGAGGCTCTTAGCTTTTAACAGCATTCTTAGATATATGAAGGGGATGCATACTCCGCTGGTGAAAAGGGAATTCCTATGGCATATCTTTCTCAAAATCATAGTATTTAACTTACCATCTACATCTCTTAATACACTTACATCTAAAAAATCTATATGACTATAAGAGCTATTCATTCTAAATTTCAAAAACGAAGTAGTGCTGTTTAAATATTCATAAAAAGATATTAATTCATCATTACAACCCTCCTATATTATAAATCATCTACAAATCTCCAGTAGAACACTGTTTTATCCTTATATATACTGTTAACATTATATTCTTCTTCCCATAGAGCCATGACAGTGTTGGCATAGCTATTGGCACTAGATGCGCCCATAGCTATGCCATCCTTCTGTAGATATAAAAGTTTCAAGCACCATTTCCATAAATAAACATAATAAATCTATAAACTTCATGTCATAAGAACTATGTTTTTTCAAGTATTCCTTCAACATCTGTACACCCATAACATTGGGTATCACAGTGAATAAAGACTGAACATCAAATGTAACAAAATGCAATTAACAGTATCACTCTGCTCACTTATAAATTTATACAAATAATTTAAAAAAATTTTAGCATCTTTCAAAATAATCATATTCTTACTTAAAACCAGTCTTAGATGCTTCTCAACAAATACTGATATAGAATCAGTACACCAGTTCCTGCCTGCAACAGTGGGCCTGAATGGTGGATGTAAAGAATCCTTGTGGATGGACAGCAATGTCTCACCTTCCATTAAGGTCCTGGATGAAATGTTCCATATCAGGGAATGGATGTCCAAATCCACATTCTTTTTATAGTCCTGCTACTGCTTGGTTCTATTGGCATTTTCCTTTTCGTTCTCCCTCGACTTCTCATTTGGGAGTCTTAACACCTGATGTTTATCAGTAAGGGAAAATAATGCCGTTTATCTGTAGACTTAGACTGTTGTTTACTCATGGTTGGTGAATTAGCACATGTTGATTGTTAAATCTTTTCAGATTCATGGATAGGAGGCATCAGCATTTTCTTCCGTGCTCCTAAATCCATTGATTTTTCCGTAGCAGTTTTTATTAACTGTGGTTGAGTTCCACTAATAGCAGGTGTTACGGAACCTATACTTACATCGTCATCAGTGGGTGACATTTCAGTGCCAACTGTTCTCTTTGCTAGATCGGGCGAATGCTATTCAGCTGTTCTTGGTCAAGTGAAAACATGCCCTGCAGAAAAGTCAGCCTGATCCCTCTCAATTTTGTATAACTTCTGCTGTAAATGTTTCCATTCAATTATGATCATTGTATCTAATATTTTATCAAGTCTATCATTAATAATATTTTTCAGAAAGATGTTATACAGTTCATTTTGCATCATGGAGATTGTTTTAACCAGTCTATCTTCCTCAGGTTTAAAAAACTCGATTAGCAACCTGATATAATTAAAGCTTAACTTTAGGTTAAGCTGCTGCCATTTAGCTAAGAGTGGTTCATATGTTTCCCTATATCTGGGCATTTTTAAGATCCTAAGCCCTCGGAGAATTATCTGCAGTTTAAGGCAGGCTTCAAGATGGTATTGTTGCATGTGTAGTCTTTTTAATTTCAGCAGGTCATTTTCAACTTTATGCAACTCTCTATATAATATTTCTAAATTACCTTCAGTCACTGAAACAGTTTCAGAGGTCTTTTGATTATGAAAACAAAGTAATGGATTTGCATTGTTCCTCAGATAGCTGGTTAGTCTTGTAGCTCCATTTTCAATGGTCGTTTTATTAATGCCAGGATTATGGTCCAACTCTTGGGCATCAAAACTGCCTTCTGCCATAGTTCCAGCTCGCTCCAAATTACAAAAGTAACTCAGAAGAAAAAAGGCAGCAAACTGGATAAATGCTTCACACAACCATGAAGTATGTAAACCAAGCACAAAAAGTAAAAAGGTGAACCAAAGCACTGTGAAAGCTTGCAGCATAAATAAAATACCAAACCATAAATATCCAAGTTTTATCATCAGTGAACTTGGTA
This sequence comes from Protopterus annectens, assembly GCF_019279795.1. Taxonomy (NCBI): domain Eukaryota; kingdom Metazoa; phylum Chordata; order Ceratodontiformes; family Protopteridae; genus Protopterus; species Protopterus annectens. The sequence continues at coordinate 1,225,901,135 of NC_056743.1, forward strand.
ATCAAAAGCCGTCTAATTTGGCGTGGACCTTTGAGGAAATAGATGCCAAGCAGTAATGGGCCAATATAGTCCCCTGTGGTACTCCACTGGTGATGAGTCCACTGGTGGAGATGGGAGTCACCAATTTTGACATTGTGTGTACTGTCTGTGAACCAAGTAGCTACACTTCTAGTAATGTAAGGGTTAATCCTTACCTGGGAGAGTTTCTCAATGATGCCAGAGTGGGGAAATTGTGTCGAAAGCATTGGCAAGGTTGAGATAGGCTCTGTGCACTGTCTTAACCATCGCCCATGGCTTTGGTGACATTCTCAAAGACATCCACCAGGTTTGATAAGCATGATCTACCCTTAATGAAGCCAAACTGGGTTGGGTGCAGTGTTTGGAGGTCACCTATGTCCTTGTTAAGGTCCATGGTAATTCTTTCCATGGCCTTGCAGATAAGGCTGATTAGACTTCTGGCTCTATAATTCCCAGGGTCAGTTGATGCCCCCCCTTTGTGCAGAGGGATTACTGTTGTTGTTCTCCATTCTGCAGGAACATAGGCAGTTCTCAAGCTATGATTAAAGAGAATGACAAGTGGGTCTGCCAGGTCTTGTTTTAGATTGTTTAGTAAACGTAAAAAGCAAAAAGCACACACTCTGCCAAAGGTTGCTCACAACACACAATAAATTCCAAATAAGTCAAAATGTGAGCACACCAACCAAGCCGAGCAGAGACAAATAAAGCGTTATCGTCCAAAACTTGATCTTTAATGGCTTTATTTTAAATTTTTGTTTTTGTGAGGGTTAGGAATATGATTTTAATTTCATAATTTGCTTTAGAAGAGTGTACTAGATATCGGATTTTAGTGTTTAGGCTTAGGAGGGAGCTCTTCCTCTGCAGAGTGATATCCCTCTTGCTTTTGGACAACAGTTTCTTCCTCTTGCTGTGTAATCCATTTACACTTGAAGTCCACCACAGTGACTTGTTTTTAGGGGAAGACCTAGTTTTGATCCGGTCAAGTACAACAGATTTATGCAGTCGCTTAAGTGTTTGTAGAGGGCATTTGAGTACACTTCTGCATAGTGATCATTGATGTTTATGAATGTGGGTAGTATGAAGCTTTTTATACCATTACGTAGTTGTTGTGCCTTTCGGCTTTTCCCGGTTAGGGGTCGCCACAGCGGATCTCCGGTCCGCTAATGATTGGCAGTAGATTTTTACGTGCCAAGTTGCCAGCCCTGACGCACAACCTTCAACAAAGGTACGCCCATTCACGCATGTCTCCACACAGAAGACGCTCTAGCTGAGAATCAAACAAGACAACATCTTACTGTGAGGCGACAACGCTACCACAGCACCACCACCGCAGTGTAGGCTTTGGTAAAGTTTTTTATAATTTTTGTTCCTGTGAGGGTGTCAGTTTCAGTAGCTATTTCAAACGAGACTGATCTGTGTCTGATCTAACCAGGGTGGGCATCACGTGTGGGGAAGTACAGTGACCCCCCTCCATGTTGGTGAGTACTTTGTCCAGAACATTAGAGCCCGTAGTGTGGTGCAGTGCATCTGTTGAGAATTTGTGTTAACAAATTTCAGGAACCTCTGGCTGAGCGTGATTTTGCTCATGTATGTTCCCCGGTCTGTGGAAGGATAGTTGAAATCTGCCATGTCTAAGGTGTTCGGCTGTATGGGTAGGGATTACAGTAAATTGAGGTAGGCAGTGTGCTTATCCTGGTTCATGGAGGGGGGTCTAAAGCTAGCAATTATGTGGTATGGTACTTTCACAATAGTTAATTGGACATGGATTAGTTTGAGAGAGTCATGCTGTTTGACCAGTCTAGACGTGTATTTGGTTTTAATGAAGATGGTTACACCTCCACTTTTTGTTCCTTAATGCTCATTTTGAGGTCTGAATGTGTGGAAGGCATTGTAGCCTTGCACAGCGGGAGTACTCTTAGTGGCCTTGAACCATGTCTCGGTAACTGCACAGATGTCAGCATCCTCTAAGGTGAGGAGTGCTTCCAGGGAGTGCAGTTTCGTGTTTAAATGCCTAACATTAAGCAGCACGACCCTAAGTTTGTCTCGATTAAATTTTGTTACATTGGAAAATATGTTGTTTTGACATTGCCTAAAAAAGGCACTATGGGGAGGGCAAGGGCCTTTGCCAGTACCTGAAAGCCTAGGGGGCACAGGTGCAGACCATCTCTAGCAAAGCAGTGAGGTCTGTCTATAGTACCATCCATAGCAAAGAAGTGAGGTCTGTCTACCATATTCTCCCAGGTTGACAGATACTGGATCCCCCTGGACTGACACCAGAAACTGAGCCAATTGTTGAAATTGGTCATTTTTTTTGTTTATATTGTGGCATCTTGGGTGAGGGTAGGACACTGCTTAGGGCTAGGGACATACCTGTCTGGGACACATAATCAGAGAGTTCTGTCATGCCTCTCTTCATATAGTCCAGAGAGGTATGTCTCAAGTCATTTACTCCAACATGGACTATGACAGAGTCATAACAGTAATTGTTGCTGAGTGACTTGAATGCATGTATGATTTGTCCGATCCTGGTACTTGATAGGCAGCTGACTGTGATGTTCTCCTTGTCCAGTCTGGTGAGGGGGACATCTGTGTGTCTCACTATGGCGTCATCTATGACCAAGACATTGTGTTTTGCTTTAGGGGCTTATTTATTGAGACACAAGTGTGTGTGTTGATATGTGTAGTGGTTTCTTTTTGCTTAGCGGTGAGTGATGGTGGTGTACGTTAGGGAGGTCTCTGTTCTTTTGGTAGACTTTTAGCGAGTACGTCCGCATGTGTGGGTGTATTTGTCATGACCTTATTTTGTGTGAGAGGTGAGGTTTGCATGAGAGGTGAAGTATGTGTGCTGACAACCTGTTTGATGTCTAGTTTGTTTTTACATGAGAGAATTGACTCCAGTTCCCCAGTGTATTTGCATCTACCACACAGGGTGTTAGTTTGCTTTAGAAGTAAATAGTTGTCAGTATACATGAGGCAATGACTACATTGCCTCAAGATGCCCATATCAATCAGGCTGGCAGGAAAAAGGATGGGAAACTGCCCATCCATTGCAGCAGGATTTTTCTGAATGTGGTATTTGGGAATGAAGTGGGCTAGCTGGACTTGGTCACAAACAGTAAAAATGAAGCAGTAATTCAGTTAAATGCAGTTAAAAAAGTGCAGTGCTGGCTTAAAATATACTTATTTTTCAGTTTTTTTTTTTCCGTGGATACCTTGGATTTCAGTGCAGATGCACTCATGACCTCTGGCTAAAGTTTCCAAATGTTGAGCAGCTCTGGTAAACTGAGCGCAAACCTGCACAAATGCAAGGCTTATATACAGGCAGATTTAAACAGTTTTAACACAACTACCAATGGGAAAGTCCCATATTGAGCCTTTCTCTAGCAATCCCCAACTCAGATGGGTCCTGAGCTACACACTTCTGCCACAAGGGTGCAGGGAGGCCCCCTTAATGTAAGATGGCTAGTTTAAGAGCGCAGTGATACCAAACAGTCTAGACTCAGCAGGTTTGAATCCTAGCCTATGCTATGTAAGGCAAGGAAACACGATTTCTAGATGGGAAGGAGTAAAAGAGTCACTTAAAGGTCAAAGTGAGAGCGTGTAGTAGTATACTATTAGATGACCTGCAATGGTACCACCCTCTGCAGAAACTGGCAACTCTTCAAACAGCTCGGAACAGTGGGAGACTATGGAGAGCATTTTCTATAGAGGATTTTAAACTGAGGAGGTTTACGTCTATGCAAGCATGGGGCAACATGCTTGCATATCGTGCAAACGCGAGGCATTTTTACCAGCAGGATGAAAGACTTTTATAAAGTTAAACCCTCAGACCAATCAGATAAAAACACAATAAGTTATTGACCAGTAGTTCCCACCTTGGATGGGTTGAATTTAGCTATATGCTCCCACCAGAGTGGAGAAGAACCCTCCCAATGTAAATCAAACTAGCTTTGAGCTCATGTGCAGTAACAGAGGCTTTAGAAGAGATGTAAGAATTCCTGAAATATCAGGAATCCTTGGAAATAAGTTCACTAACCCTGAGAAATGTTCACAATACAAAAAAACTTTGCAAAACTTAGAAATGTTTTGGCAGACTCCAGAGAACTTTGACAAACTTAAAAAGTGAGGCAGTCCAGGTGATATCTTTGTTTTCAGGTGGAGGCCAGTCATTTTCAATTCAGGATGCTGCCCTTTGGTCTCACCACAGCCCATAAGGTGTTCACGAAATGCATGGCAGTTTTTGAAGCGTATCTAAGACTGCAAGGGTGCTGGGTGTTCCCTTACTTAGACGATTGGCTCCTCAACGCATTGACCAGGGATCTCCTTACCCAGTGCAGGGACTTATTGTTCATATTAGCCCCTTACTTGGGAATCACAATCAGTCTAACCAAAAGTCAGTTGATGCCATCTCAGACAATAGAGTTCAGAGGGTGCCACCTAGATTCAGCATCACAAATTGCCAGGCTTCTGGAATCGAGATGCCTACCCCTACTTCAGATAGCTTCTAATGTCCTAGCTTATTCAAACCTCCTACAAGACTGATCCTAAGTTTATGTCTCACAGTAGTTTGCTGGAGTCATATTCATTGGTGGATAACCTCCCTGATAGTCATGTGGGTCGACCTCTTACTCTTTCGCACCTGACAGCCACAGTGACCATGGACTCCTCCCTTCTGGGGTGGAGGGGCATTATAAAGGGAAGATGGTTTAAGGTACATTATCGATGACAGAGGCCAGACCTCACGTCAGCGTTTTGAAGACGAGGGTAGTCCTCCTAAAGTTTCAGGTAATCCCAAGGGTGTGATATCCATCCAAGTGGACAGCATGGCAGTGATGTCTGGTATATCAACAATCAAGGATGAACCTGTTCAGACCTGTTGTGGTGGGTGTGGCAGTGGGCAATTTATTCTCAATACTTTCTGGTGGTAATGCACACCCAGAGCATTTCAGTGTTCTGGTGGACAAACTGAGCAGGTCCATTCTTCTGCCTCATGAATGTCCATCAATCAGTAAGTGGTGATTATCAATTTCAGTTGCTGGGACCAGCCTCGCTGCACTGTTTTTTGCCTCCCTTCTAAACACCAACTTCAGCTGCTACTTTGCAGTAATAACCCCAAAGTGGCTGTCTCCAAGGGGACGCTCTAGTCCATAGTTGGCCCCTGGGTCTCCTGTATGCATTGCCACCTTTTCCACTCCTAACCAGGTGTCTTCACAAAGCTCTGAGGTGCAAGGCAACGTGATTCTTATTGTGCCCTTTTTGCCCCGGCAGGTATGGTTCCCCTTACTGTGGCATAATTTGAAACACTTTCTGTGGTTACTTGATCCATGTCTAGACCTACTACATCCATCTGGACACAGTCACTGAGACATAAAGACACTGAAATTAACTGCATTGTTCCTTCAGTTTCACTGGTGGCTAGAAATGCCAGTTTTTTTCTACTTTTGTTAAACAGATTTTGTCTTCATCACTGAAACCTAGCATTAAGAAGCTTTATATACGGAAATGGAAGAGGTTTACTATTTAGGCATCCTGGAAAGGTTTAGACCCTTTTTCAACACCTTTACCATCTATTTTAGACTTCTTGGTAGGTTTGTTTCAGAGATATGCTAGCTTCTCGACTACAGTTAGCAGCCATTTCCAACTTTCACATGGAACAAAACCAAACATATATTGCCTCTCTGAAAATCTCCAAGGCTGTTTTGAAGAGAATTTTCTGTCTCAAACCTACAATCAGAGATCCAGTTCCTCCATGAGATATTACTGTGCTATTTCAAGCTCTAACTATGTCCTTCTTTGAGCAGGCAGCCTGAATAGAACTAAAATTTCTCTCTTGGAAAATGATTTTTGTAGTACCAGTCACTTCAGCTAGGAGGATCTCAGAGTTGTAAGCATTGTCCTGCAGACCTCCCTACCTGTATTTCATAAGGATAGGGTATATCTGTAGACCATTCCCCATTTTCTTCCTAAAGTAGCCTCAGAAAAAAAGTAGTCTTAATCAGACAATTAACCTACCAATTTTCTTTCCATATTGTTTTTAAACAAAGAGGAATATATTTTGCATTTGATGGATGTTCATTGTCAACTGAGATTTTACCTGAATCACAAACAGAACAGCTTTTTCTTTCATTTTCTTTTCAAAGTCCAGATTAGGTCAAGGCGTTTCTATAGTAACCTTATCCAGATGGCTGTTTGCATTTCTTTATTCATAAGGAAATGGGATTAGTATTACCACATAAACCCAAGGCTCATTCAGCTAGAGCAGTGGCTATCTCCACTGCTTACTTTGTTAGACACCACATAGATAATATTTGTACTGTTGCTATTTGGTCTACTATTCATACTTCTATGTCTCATTACATGCTGTATGTACAGTCTAGATCCCATGCACCATTTGGCCCTACCATTCTTTGGAACATCAGTCTATGAGACCTCCCATGGTTTCTAAGAGCTGGGGAATCTGTCCTATCTGATGAGTCTGACAGAAAATATAACTTCAGATACAAAGGTTACACACTTACCATAATGCTGGAGTTATGTTCTCTTGTTCTGTCCAGCTCAGTATCCCCACCCTCCTTCCCCCTTCCTAAATTGTCACATAGTGGCCCTTGAGTGATCGACTGGACCTGATCAGGGCTTTGTCTTGTACTCAGCCTGACGTTGATTCTTCATCCATTCCTGTTTGGTAGGTTAGCCAATATACATTTTGTCTATTATGTGAAGTGCTAGGCACAACAGGCAAAGTTGATTTTGAGATATTCTTGAGATAGGAGGGAATAATGGGTAGCGGAAAAGCCTGAGCCCTGGATCTAAGATCTTGAAGAAGGCACCAAGGTCAGATCCGATAACCCATCTGTTGAGGCAGATGGAGAAAGACCACATGGATCTAACATTATGGCAAGTACATACCTTTCGATTATTCTCACCAGACACTTCCAGGCAATGTCAGAATCCATTCTTCTAGAGCACAGGCTACTTGTGGCTTTTTGGAAATGGTTGGACTGTTCAAATACACAAGAAGCAGCAACTTGGTTTTCTGTACACACTTTTACTTCTTTAGGTCTTGAGCATGCTTTGGTTGGACTGATCCTTCTCTCTCCTCCCTTTCTCTATAAGAAGTGGTATTTATTCCATGTAGTTTACACTTCTGCAGCAGTGATCTAATGATTAACATAATACAGCTGTGTAAGTAAACTTATCATAGCAGTCGATGTTCAAATAGATCACTGCTGCAGTCGACACTCCCTGGTACAGCTGTGTAAATAAACTTACCATAACAGTAGATGTTCAAATAGATCACTGTTGCAGTAGACATACTGTCCTTCCACCTGCCCATTTTTTCTGTTTTTATGCCAGGGTTAGGTTTAGTATTATTATTGTTCCTGTCTGGCAGGGCTTTAGCCTCCCTTATCTGAGGCAAGAAAACTTTAAAGTTTTTGCACCCTAGCCAGTGTCTTTATATTGTGTTTCTCAATCTATACAGTGGCTAGGGCATGTAGAAAGTCCCCTAAAAGCTTTGGAAGCTGGCCAGCTGGTCTGATCCTGGCAGAATATGTCTCATATAGCTTAGGGTACTACATCAGTGATCTATTCAATGATCTACTGGTAACTCATAGGACTCTGACCATAGGCATTAGTACCACTCGGCAAACAAAACTTTCCCAGTCTGGTAAGTAGCTTTTACCTATTCTGTAATGTGCTACACAGTATGCCGACTAGTATAAAAACTCACACTTTAATGGCTTACAAAATAAGAAACTGGAAAGCGCTTTAGTTTAATCCAGTGTTAAACTTCATCAGGCAAAAAATTAATACTAACAACTTACATTCGATTGGATAAGAAACACTTATCCTCAGCTACCTTACCCTGCCTAAAAGTACACTATTGAATTGTGTGTATTATATTTATTATCAAAATCAAATGATTATATATAAATAAATATACAATAGTGTATGAAATTTTATATATATATATATATATATATATATATATATATATATATATATATATATATATACATATATAAAAATTATGTATCTATGTGAAATTTTTATATCTATATAAGCTTATATAATGTGTGTATACTACCCTCAAACAATTTTATTTCTTTCAAGAGCTTTTAATTTTAGGACTGGTACACTTGAGCTACGCTCATTAATACCTGGCCAACTGTCAGCTTGTAAACATACTTGCCAGTTTAACTCTTTTAACTCCAGATGAACACCCCATGCTTTCTTATCATCTATAATAACATGATCAATAGCTGCAAATCTAAAATGGTGCCCCATGTAATCACTGATATGTTTAGCTAAAGCATTATTTAATTTTTTTTTCTTTTTATATCATGTTCATGTTCATAAATCCTTTGGCAAAATAACCTTTCCATTTTGCCAATATAGAATACTGAACATATATCACAGATAGTAATATATACCATTGTTTTTGAGTTACAATTATATTTCCCTTTTATTTGGTATTTTTATTTCTAACCATGAGTCACCTAATTTTATTTTATGGCACCAAGTACATGCCCCACATCTAATCATACCATGCGTGTCATTAATGTTATCTTGTCTTCCTTCCTTAAATACATCATTGAAATTCACCCCCTTCTGGTATACTATAATCGGTCATTCACCTACGTGGTTTCTGATTTTTGAATCTTATAACAATAATCAAAAAACATTTCAAACTTTTAGAGTCCTCACTGTAGGTGATAATCAATGCTTTTGAAACATCTGAGTTATCCCTTGAGGCCCATTCTGTACTTGTTGAATTTCTGATGTTACAATTTCTTCCACTATACTGGTATTCACAGTCTGACTTGTTGGTACACTATTTCTGTTGTCACTGTTTAAAATAGGCCTAAAATGGGCATTTTCTCTTTTACTTGTGACTTCCTGAATCAACTCATTGATAAGATCAATAGGGTATGCTCTCTTGATAAACATAGACCGCAAGGTATTACATTCGTCTATAAAGTCTTCCTGCTAAGTGACCATTTGAGCAGCTCTTACTAACTGTCCTTTAATGACAGATTTTTTCTGGTGATCTGGATGTGAGCTGCTACAGTGTAGAAAGCAATTAGAGTATGTTTTTTTTCCTGTGTATTGTAGTTGTGTATCCATCCTTAAATAGATGGACATCCAAAGAGTCCATGTAATTAGAGTTAACATTCCAAGTGAATCATAAAAAAAGTGGTTGTGTTATTAATATACTCCAAAAATTCTTCTAAGACCTCCACTGGACCCTTCCAGATCAAACTTATGTCATCTTGAAATCTATGATATTTATTTTATTTTATTTATTTTACATTTGTTAACCGGGAAATTCCTCCGGGGAGAAAAGCTCCAACATCAAGTTATACAAATACAGTACATCCAGCATAATACACAAAACAGGTTACATCATGTATGCTGAGCATAGTAATATAACAAGAATTAATAAAAACACTCCAGGTAAAAGATATAGAACATGGGTAAAAAGACAATGTCAGTCATACTTTGGTAAGAAAAGAAAATATATCAAGTAAGATTCTACAGTTAAAAGTACCCTTTCAGATGACCAAGCCTACAGGGGATCAGAGCTCCAGCATGTGATCAGAGAGGAATTTGGGGAGTTAATAGTAGTATGGGTAGGGTTATGTGATACAAGGGCATAACCATGTACTAAGAAGGTGCGATTTGAGGGAGTTTTGAATATGGATGTGGAGGGGGCAGTGGACACAGATAGGGGAAGAGAGTTCCAATTTCTGGCAACGGTGTGGGAGTAGAGCGCTTTCCCTGCATTATTGTTAGCCTTGGTGATGGAGAGGAGAGATTTTTCACTGGATCTTAGGTATCGGTTTGTAGTATAGATAGTAAGTAGGTTGGATAATGAGGGGGGGTTTTCAGGATATTTAAGAATATTGTAGGCTGTGCCCAGCTGGTGATAGTTAAGTAGCTGTGGTAGCTCAAGCCATTTTAGTTCTTTTAGTGCAGCACAGTGATGGGTTCTATAGGTTGAGTTAGTAGCAAACTTGGCTATTTTATTGTAGCATGATTCTAGTTTGTCTAGGTCACATTGTCTGATTTGGGTAAAGATTGGTGCTGCGTATAATAGAGTTGAGAGGAGGTGGCTTTGTGCAAGAGTGACTCTTGCTTTTTGTGAGAGAAAGGACTTATGCCTGCATAGGGAGCCTAGTTTTTTGTGTACTAGTTTTATGGTATGTGAGATGTGAACATCAAAGTGGAGATTATTGTCTATTTCAATGCCCAGAAGTTTGGTGTGGTTAGAAGGGGAGATGGTGGTGCCGTCATTAGAGGTTATGGTAAAGGAGAGGGTTTTTTGATCTATTAGGGGTAAATAGTAGCAGTTTTGTCTTTTTGGGATTTAGAATTAGTTGGATCCCAGATATCCATTTTTCTACTGAGATAAAGGTATCTTGAGTGAGTGTAATGAGGGTGGTGGGAGATGAGGCGGAGCAGATCAGAGTTGAATCATCTGCATATTGTATGCAGTGTGGCATGTTGTGTAGAGCATTTGAGGTTATTTGTGAAAATAGAGAACAACAGCGGGCCCAGTATAGAGCCCTGTGGGACACCTATGGTGGCTGGAAGTTGTGTAGACAGAGTTCCTTTCCACTGGACTGATTGTTGCCTGTCAGACAAGTAGCTTCTGAACCAGGCCATAGTAGAGGAGGTGAAGGATAATGATATTAGTGAGTCTAGTAGAATGGAGTGGGAGACCATATCAAATGCTTTTGAGAGGTCTAGGAAAATGGCTGATACATATTTGTTATCATTCCTGTGAAGGTTTATATAATTAGTGAAAGATAAAAGGGCTGTGGTAGTGCTGTGATGTGGACGGAAACCGTGTTGTGTGGTAGATAGTAGATTGTGTGTGTTAAGAAATGTCATCACTTGCAAGTGGATGCATTTCTCAAGAATTTTGGATAAGGGGCAAAGGATGGCAATAGGTCGGTAGTTGGAGAATTCATAAGAATTACCTCCTTTATGGAGAGGAATGATGCGAGATACTTTCCAGAGTTTGGGTATGTAGGATTCTAGTATGGAGCGGTTGATAAGGATGGAGACAGGATATGATAAGGAGTCACTAGCCATTTTAGGTATGCAGCAGGTATGTTATCAGCTGCTAGTGTGGTTGGCTTTAGTTTTAGGAGGAGTTTTTGATAGTTGAGGTGGGCACTGGTGATAGGCTGAAAGAGGGGGTGGTGTGGAATAGGTTATGTTGTGACTGAGGTAGAATGTTTTGGTTATTTGACTGGACAGGGCCAAGATGGATTTAGTAAAATGGTTATTAAATTGAGAAGCTGTGTCTAGGGTATTGTTAGTAGAGATGGGTGCTGGGGTTGTGGTTTTGCCTGGCTTTAGTAGGGAGTTAATGGCATGCCAGAATTTTTGTGGACTATTTGAATATTTCCTTTGGGCGCTAAGAAAATAGTTTTGTTTGTTTATTTTGGATTCAGCCTTGGCCTTGTTTCTAAGCTGTTGATAGTATTGTCTGGAGCTAGGGTTTTGTCAGTTTTCCAGATTTTCCAGGCTTTATCTCTAGCTTTTAGTAAGGCTCTGGTGTCTCTATTTAGCCAGGGTGCGTAGTTGGCTTTAACTCTGATCTTTCTGCTGGGAGCTATACTATTAAGGATGTTAGAGAAGGTTGTATTGAAGTAGTCTACTGCCTGGTCTAACCCGAGTGTCCGTAGTGGTTCCCAGTTGCAGTGGCTTAGGACAGTATTTAGGTATCGTGGGGTAAGGTTACGGTCATCTCGTACAAATTTGTAGACTACTGGTTTGGGGTGATTAGAGTGTTTCTGGAGTAGGAAGGTGGGGAGATGATCACTTAAGTCATCTGGGAGGCAGCCTACTGTATAGTTTTGTTTGGGATAGTTGGTTAGTGTCCAGTCCAGTATGGATTCTCTCTTTGTTTTCTCATCTATTCTATTTGATTCTTTAATTAGTTGAGAGAACCCATATAGATTGATATGTGTAGAGGGGCTGCTGGAGTTACAGGTTGCCCAGTCAGTGTTAAGGTCTCCTAGTAGGATCGTTTCCTGAGGTAGATTGTCCTTTGTCCAGTGTAGGATGTCTTCTATTATGAGCGAGTTGTTGCCTGGAGGTATATAGCAGCATATTATATTAATCTTCTTGGTGTTTCTTATGGATAGGACAGAAAACAGGACTTCAGCAGTTTGAAAAGTGGGTGGTGTGGTGTGCAGGAGCTGGAGGTTAAGGGTGTTTTTAAAGAGAATGGCTACTCCTCCTCCTTTCCTGTTTGTTCTATCAGATCTAAGTGTATTATACCCTAGGGGAAGAAAGACTTCATCTTGGATACTGGGTGTAAGCCAGGTTTCTGTAATGGCGAGTATATCAGGGTTGTAGTGGGCTATGAATGCATGTAGGTCTGTTAGCTTATTGGTAATACTTCTTATGTTGAGATTTAGGATTAGCAGGTCAGATGTTTGTCTAGCCGAGAGAGGACCTGGATTTGGGTGAATGTCACCAGAGGTTAGCAGAATTTGTAGGAATGTCAGTATGTGTTTTAATATTAATTGTTTGAGCTTGGTCTATGAGAGTTTTTCTTAGTGTGATGAGATGGTGTAATTTTTGTTAGTGAGTAATATGTAGTTGTAAGATTTATGATTGTAGGGCAGATGTAGAAGTCTGAGTGAGTTTGAGAGGGTGGGCTAGTGTGGGTAGTGTGATAGCAGTTGTGCAACAGTAGATCTGTTTGTAAGGAAGTTAGGAAGGTTAACGATAGTAGAGCTAGTGATAGGGATGTGAGTGTGGGTAACATGATACTACTTTGAGTGAGAAGTACAACTAGGATTCCTGGTTGGTTGTGTGTGAGGGTAGAGTTGTGTTGCCTGGGAATGTGTTTTGGGAGTGGGATATAATTGGATTGGGGGGTGGGGGGAGGTAGGATGAGTGGGTTGGGCTAGTTGTTAGGGAATTAGGGGTTGGACTACTGGTCAGGTGATTAGGGGTTAGAATAAAAGGAGAAGTAGTGGGGGCGGGTGGGAATAGGGGGCAGGGAGGGGAGCGGAGCAAGCCCGAGCGCAGCGGGCTAACACCGACTCTAAGTGTTTCTTTAGGCTTTGGCAAGTATGTAATGTTAGCTTAAATTGTAATATGTTCAACTGAAATTTTAACTGTAATTTAATATGTTATGTTATGGGCACAGAGTATAATTTTCTGACATTTTTAAAAGGATATAGAATTAAAGCTGGGGTTAGTTACAGATGAAACAGGAGAGGAAAAGAAATGCTCTTTTATAGATTTGAGTATTTCTCAACAGAAACTTGACTTTAGTTGGGGGGGGGCACTAACTGGAGAGCAATATACAACTGTTTAGTCCTGGTGATGTACTCATCAGTACAGAGGTTTGACTAAGGAACTATACAGCAGAAATATACTAATACACTCACTAACATTTGTTTAAGTTAATGCAAGTAAGGCATTTTACTGTCTAGACACTTGGAAGTTAAGCACCTACATTAGTATTTAGTCATTTTAGTTGCAGGACAAGTGTCTGTGGGTGCCCAGTGCTCAAGAGAAACAACTGAAATTTCTACTGCTTGATATGGGGGGCAGAGACCTGCTTGACCTGAAGGATGGTTTGGATTACTGAAAGAAAAATAGAAGAAAAATGTAAGAGAGCATTAGGTTAAGGCAGCACATACTGTGTGACCAGACAGATTGGATTTTTGTTTAGCAATAGTCAATAACAAAAACATCAGACAATGGTTAATCCTGCTTCAGCACCTGATAACATAAAATATTTTCTTATGGCAACATACAAATATAAAATGTAAATATAGAAAGCAGTCCTCTACTAAATTAAGCAAGATACACTTTCAATGTATTTAAAAACTAGTCAATGCAGTTAGAGCAGTGAAATGCAGCATGTGAAATAGCCCTTCTGGCTCTATAACAGTAAACAAGGAAAACAGAACATATCTAGGTGCATATGTGACAGCAGTTCAGTAAGCAGAATTATCTAAAGGCATCCTGCAGTGTTAAACATAACAGAAACATATAGTATAAGCTGTTGTACTAAAGCATTATGAATTAAACCACAATATACAGCATACCTTAAATGCAAAACCTTACAGTAGGATGATTACACACCAAGGGAGACAAACAGCTGCTGTTGGATTTGAAACAAAAAAACAAAATGGCACCCTGGGTTTAAATTACCTCAGGTTATCCAATACAGAACAAGAGCTGGAGGAGGGAGGGGTAAAGGCTACAGGGAAGGAGAAGGCTAGCCAATGGTTAAATGAACTCTGCAGACACTCACTGTGAAGTGCAAAAGGAATAGAAACCACTCATTGAACCTTAAGAAAAGGTATGCTACTTTGCACAGTCACTCTACTTTATACTATAAAATCAAGGCAAATGTAGACATTATCCAATTTACCCTGACATTCTTAAAAGGATATAGAATTAAAGCTGGGGTTAGTTACAGATGAAACAGGAGAGGAAAAGAAATGCTCTTTTATAGATTTGAGTATTTCTCAACAGAAACTTGACTTTAGTTGGGGGGGGGCACTAACTGGAGAGCAATATACAACTGTTTAGTCCTGGTGATGTACTCATCAGTACAGAGGTTTGACTAAGGAACTATACAGCAGAAATATACTAATACACTCACTAACATTTGTTTAAGTTAATGCAAGTAAGGCATTTTACTGTCTAGACACTTGGAAGTTAAGCACCTACATTAGTATTTAGTCGTTTTAGTTGCAGGACAAGTGTCTGTGGGTGCCCAGTGCTCAAGAGAAACAACTGAAATTTCTACTGCTTGATATGGGGGGCAGAGACCTGCTTGACCTGAAGGATGGATTGGATTAATTAGTATTTAGTCGTTTTAGTTGCAGGACAAGTGTCTGTGGGTGCCCAGTGCTCAAGAGAAACAACTGAAATTTCTACTGCTTGATATGGGGGGCAGAGACCTGCTTGACCTGAAGGATGGTTTGGATTACTTGAATGCAAAAACCTTACAGTAGGATGATTACACACCAAGGGAGACAAACAGCTGCTGTTGGATTTGAAACAAAAAAACAAAATATGTTCTGATCTAATTGTTTTAAAAGGTATCAAACACAGTAAGCCATAATGGTATTGGCATATGCCCCTCCACAAGGTGATCCCATTGCAATTCCTTTTTTTTTGCAAGTAATACTTATTATTGAAAGAAATGAAATTGTTACTAAGAACTAGTTCTAAAAGTTCCATAATACGATTAATTTTATCATGGGGTATCCTATACTCCAATAACATCTCATGAACCCATTCTAATCCTATTGTTTGTGGAATTATGGTGCAGCTATTGATCATGTTATTATAGATGATAAGAAAGCATGGGGTGTTCATCTGGAGTTAAGAGTTAAAGTGGCAAGTACGTTTACAAGCTGACAGTTGGCCGGGTATTAATGAGCATAGCTCAATCAATTGCACCAGTCTTAAAATTAAAAGCTCTTGAAAGAAATAAAATTGTTTGAGGGTAGTATACACACATTATATAATCTTATATAGATATAAAAATTTCACATAGATACATAATTATATATATATATATATATATATATATATATATATATATATATATAAAAAACATTTCATACACTATTTTATATTTATTTATATATAATCATTTGAGTTTGATAAATATAATACACACAATTCAATAGTGTACTTTTAGGCAGAGTACGGTAGCGGAGGATAAGTGTTTTTATCCAATCAAATGTAAGTTGTCAGTATTTAAGGAAGTGATGTAATTAATTTTTTGTCTGATGAAGTCTAACACTGGATTAAATGAAAGCACTTACCAGTTTCTTATTTTGTACGCCATTAAAGTGTGAGTTTTTTTACTAGTCGGTGTTTTATTTATTCTGCCTGACAAGAAGAGTAGCGTAAGGGACCAGGACACGATTTTTTTTTATTTTGTTTGTTCGTGTTGTTTTTATTCATTACGGGTCATGGCTACAGACAGTGAACTGGATTCCCCTCAGCTACTCACTCTGACAGATAAGGAAGGAGTGAAGAAAAGCATCAGCAACTTAATGGCCTTGATTATGCAGCTCACTCAACGGACGCATTATCCCTATCAGCGTATAGGCATTCTAAGTGATCCTAATTTGAATTTGGCACCTATCCTTTCAGAGAAACCACCAGTACTAGTACAGACTTTAATTTAACACCAGAATGAATTGCAATTGGACAATGAGCCAGTACAAATGAAATACCCATACCGACTAATGGAACATTACAGCCTAATACAGAAGTCAATGGACCCAGGGGAGCATGTGCATTAAACCAGGAGAATGTGGTTGGAGCTGAGTATGCAGTAAGGAGAGAAATTCCCCAACTGAACGATTGATTGGGAGCTAGTTTTTCCTTTGTTCATGGGCAGAGGCAAACAATTCCTACCATAGACGGTAAGCTTAATGACTTTGGTAGTAAACTAATGAGATGCAAAAAGTTGCATCTTGAAAACACTTACCTAAGGGAATGTATTAGGCCTAAAATCATTCCCAAAGGTTTGCGTATGTGTCGATACCTGACTTGGCTAGTTAATTACTCAGCCCTGCATACTGACTTATTAAAAATGTTTGATAAGTTTGGGACAGAGCTTTTGGAGTTACCAGTTAAATACAATGATAAAGACATTGATGTACTGAGTAAAGAGTTAACTGTGTTTGACAGGGCAATAAGAGAGGATGCACTCTATGAACGGTCGAAATACGAGCATTTAAGAATTTACAACAGCATAGACCAACACCTAAAGAAGCTGAAATTAGGAAAAACGAACAAAATATAGACTTGAATGACTATTCTAAAGAGTTGGCATACCCGAAACCCCCTGGCTCGCAAAACAGAAATAACAACAGGAATATAACATTAAGTAACCCTGAAGTAAATCATGAAGTTACAGATGTTAGGACGGATAGAGAAGAAGAAGTGGTTTCTGTTTATGACAATGAATATCCTGAGCTAAGAAGGTCTGAGAGAATTAGGAATAGAACTAATTCTCATAACAGGCAGCAACAACAGGTGGGGTTTCAAGGAATGGGATTTCATGGAGCGAGACCCAGGAACAAGAATTGGAGGACATAAATTTGGTTTCTAATATAATACCATGTGATTTTGTTAGAGAATGAGACTTTTGAACATGGGGAACTAACACAACAGTGTGAAGGTGAATTTGTGCATAAAATAAAATAACGCATAATGAATGCACAATACTTTTGAACAAAGGAAAAGATTTTAAAGTGTATAATTTTTCTGATGTACACATTGATACTAATGTATCTGATCTATTAGCCAAGGGTACGACCTTTGTACCCACTAATTTGTCTGATTTCACCGAAACAGTAATAGATTTAAAGTTACACTTGAGAAAATTGAATTTTATGTTATTACATCAGAATAGTATTTATAGTAGTGGGAATAATAGATACAGCATTAGTTCCACATATAACCTACCCCTTCATCCCAGGTTGGTTACATATGAAAAGTTATGTGAACTAGATTTAAAGAATTTGCATACACACAGAAAGAGATTGAACAATAGAATTATGAACTTGAATGAACAAGAATCGACTATTTTAAAACAACTACAAAAAGAAAAAAAATTAGAATAATGAAACTGAATAGGGGTGGGGTGGTAGTTATGAATTCACATATGTATTGTGATAAATGAGAGAAATATTAGACACAGATACATATGATGAAGTCTCATTGAATGAATTAAATGGAGCATATAGAAGGATTTACATTTAATTAACTGACATTTTTTGAGAAAAGAATAGATATTCATTTATATAACTATCTAAATATAACAACACCAAGTGTTCCGGTCTTTTTTGCAATCCCCAAAATCGACAAGAGGATTGATAATCCTCCCATGCGGCCACTTTTGGATGGAAGGGACTCCATTACATCAGCTTGTGCAAAATATCTAGATTATGAACTAAAAAAATGTACTAAAACAAGAAACTCCAATTTGCAAAGACTCATGGACCTTCCTAGAATTTATTAATGAAACCCAATATGACCAGAATGACATAATGGTAACTATAGATGTTAGTGATTTATACACCGTAATTCCACAAACAATAGGATTAGAATGGGTTAATGAGATGCTGTTGGAGTATAGGATACCCTGTGATAAAATTAATCTTATGGAACTTTTAGAACTAGTTCTTAGTAACAATTTCATTTATTTCAATAATAAGTATTACTTGCAGGAAAAAGGAATTGCAATGGGGTCACCTTGTGGAGGGGCATATGCTTACACCATTATGGCTTATTGGGGAAAAGCATTTTGTGTTTGATACCACTTACAACAATTACATCAGAACATATCATAGATTGCAAGATGACAAATTTGATATGGAAGGGTCCAGTGGAGATCTTAGAAGAATTTTTGGAGTATATTAATAACACGACAACTTTTTTACATTTCACTTGGAATATTAACTCTAATTACATGGACTGTTTGGATGTCCATCTATTTAAAGATGAAATTAATGAAATATACGTAGCTACAATACACAGAAAAAAACATACTCTAATTACTTTCTACACTATAGCAGCTCACATCCAGATCACCAGAAAAAAAATCTGTCATTAAAGGATAGTTAGTAAGAGCTGCTCGAATGGTCACTAGGCAGGAAAATTTTATAGACGAATGTAATACCTTGCGGTCTATGTTTATCAAGAGAGCGTACCCTATTGATCTTATCGATGAGTTGATTCAGGAAGTCACAAATAAAAGAGAAGATGGCCATTTTTAGGCATATTTTAAATAGTGACAACAGAAATAGTGTACCAACAAGTCAGAATATGAATACTAATATAGTGGAAGAAATTGTAACATCAGAAATTCAACAAGTACAGAATGGGCACTGAAGGGATAACTCAGATTTTTCAAAAGCATTGATCATCACCTATAGTGAGGAAGTTTGAGATGGATTTTTGAGAAAAATTGGCCCATAGTGTTAGAAGATTCAGACATCAGAAACCACATAGGTGAAAAAGAAGTTATGTTCTTACCATAACATTCCATGGGAGTTGTTCATCTCACCTTCATTCTTACAGATGCGGTTCGGAGCCAGTCCTCGGCTCCAAGTTGGCCTACTAAAAAGCTCGAGGTCTTCAGACAGCTCGAGGCTAAGTCCCTATCCCATGATGCACCTTGAGTTACCTCAGATCTTGTTTGCTGCGTATAATAATACCATGTATCATTCTATCACTCTATAAGAGAAAGCCATAGAAGGGTTGAGCAACCAGAAAGAATTAATATCTCGGTCCTCAAAAAAAACCCTCGAGTAGGAAGGTGGAAAGTAAGAATGAAGGCAAGATGAACAACTCGCATGGAACGTTATGGTAAGTACATAACTTCTTTATGTGAAGTTGTTCTATCTCGCCGTTCATTCTTACAGATGGGTAACATCCCAAGCATCATCTTTCTTGGATGGCTCACGGGAATATGTTTTTCAGGACAGTAGACCCAAAGGAGGCCCTGTCAACTTTGTAATGAGTGATAAAGGTATGAGGTCTTGACCAGGTGGCTGCTGCACAAAATTTGTCTATAAGAAGTCTAGCAGAAAAGGCAGAGGATGTAGACACTGCTCTGGTAGAATGAGCCTTAATTTTGTGTTGTAAGGGCATATTAGCAGCTGAATAAACAAATGTGATACAATCGGATAACCACTTAGACAGAGTTGTTTTGCCACTGGCATACCTTTTCTGGAATCTGAAAAGGAAACGAAAAGCTGTTCTGATTTCCTAAACTCTTTTGTCCTATCCAAGTAAAATCTGAGCTGTCTATGAACATGAAGCTTGTGCAGCATATACTCTAAGTTGTTGGAGTGTTTGGGGAAGAACACTGGCAAATCAATAATTTGGTTAAGGTTAGTTTCAGTACAAACCTTAGGCAAAAAAGAGGGATTGGTTCATAGTGAGACTCTGTCAGCATGGAAAATCAAATAAGGAGGCTTTATGGACAAGTCTTGAAGCTCTGACACTACACTACACGGGCAGAAGTGATAGCTACTAAAAAGATAGTCTTCCATGACAAATATTTCAAATCGCATGAGGAAGCTTGTTCAAAAGGAGGGAGAATAATGCGAGAAAGCATAACATTTAGATTCCATGGGGTAAAAGGGAATTAAACAGGTGGTCTTTAATGAAAAGTGCCTTTAAGAAAAACTTTGGATAGTTTGTGTGACATTATGTTCAGTCCTTCAAATCCAAGGTGAAAATTAGAGATAGCAGCAAGTTGAACCCGAACTGTTGCAGCTCCTTTTTTGAAAATCATGGTCAAGAATTCTAATATGGAGGCCATAGGGGGCTTGGTAGGGATCAGTTTTATTTTGAGAGGCCCATATAGAAAATCTTTTCCATTTGCTAAAGTATAGCTTTCTCATGGAGGATTTATGAGGGGATATTAGAATCTGCTTCATTTCATTTGAAAGGTTATGGGACCTGGCTATGTTGGGAATTGGAGCAGCCAAGCTGTCAGCTTCAGGGACTGAAGAGAGGGATGAAGTTCCCCCGACGAGTGCGTCAGAAGATCTGGAACTGGATCCAGAACCCAAGGGTCCTCCAGTTGATGAAGTCAAAGGAAGGGGGAACCAAATCTGATGAGGCCCATGAGGGGCTATTAGAATGATGGTCTTTCCCAGGGCTTTTGCTTTCTGTAGTACTTTGGATATCAAGGGAATTGGTGGAAATGCATAGAGGAGACCCGGAGGCCAATCGTGTATGGGTGCATCTCTTGGGGCTTCTCCCGGAGGGGGAATCAGGGCAAAGTGGCTTCTGCATTTGGTGTACATGCGGTTGGCGAAAAGGTCGCAGCAAGGCTGGCCCACCTGCGGAATATCCTGTCCGCTATTTCTTTCTTGAGGGACCACTCATGAGGGAACAAAATTGCTCTGCTCAGCATGCCTGCTATCACATAGGATTTCCCCGGGATGTGCATTGCTAACAGAAAGTGCTGGGTGGATGTAGCCCATTGCCATACTCTTAGGGCCTCACGACAAAGGGGGTAGGACCTAGTTCCTCCTTGTTTGTTCAAGTACCAGACTACTGACATGTTGTCCGTCTGAATCGCAATTGCTCTCAGAGGAAGAGAGTCCTGGAAGTACTGCAACGCTAAAAGTACTGCTCTCATCTCCAGGACATTGATATGCAAATGTGTCTCCTGATCGGTCCATGTGCCTTGGGCTATTCTTCCCTGAAAATGCCCCCCCCCTTATCAGAGAAGCGTCCGTGGTCACTGTGGCCGCTGGTGGGGGTAGAACAAAAGAACGACCTATCGTAACATGAAGAGAGGCCAACCACCACTGAAGATCCTTTTTGCATGCGTTTGTGATCATTATAAGATGAGACATTGGGAGCTCTTGATAAGACCATTGAGTGAACAGCAGTCATTGCAGAATCCGCATGTGCATGCAACTCAACGTTATGGCTAATATTGTGGCTGCCATCATGCCTAACAATTTTAGTACTTCTGATGCTGGAGCCTTGTTTTTGGATATAATATTGTGGACCTGCTGATGGAGTATTAAGACTCTTTCTGCTGGTTGTCTCAAAGTGGTGGTGGTGGTATCCAATTCTGCTCCGATAAAAACAGTATGTTGTGATGGCGACAAGGCAGATTTTTCCTGAGTTTATTGTAATGCCCAGATGACTGCAGAGTGAAAGAGTGGTGTCCCTGGCTTGTATGAGCTGATGCCTGGTGGTGGCAGTGAGGAACCCACCATCTAGGTATGGAAACACCTGGAATCCTAAACATCTCAGGTGAGCCGTGACCACTGCCATACATTTGGTGAACACTCTGGGGGCTGTAGTGAGACCAAAGGGGAGGGCTCTAAACTGGTAATGATTGGCTCCCATCCGGAAGTGCAGATGATTCCTGGATGGTCTGGCCATTTTTATGTGGTAGTATGCATCCTGAAGATCTATCGAGCACATCCAATTGTCTTTCCCTAAAAAGGGAAGTATCAACTGAAGCGTGACCATCCAGAACTTCTCTTTCTTGACAGATCTGTTTAGTCTGCTGAGGTCCAAAATAGGTCTCCAGTCCCCTGTCTTTTTTGGAACTAAAAAGAATATTGAGTAAGTTCTGGATTCTATCTGGTCTACTGGGACTGGTTGGATGACTCTTTTTCTTAGCAACGTTTGGACCTCTATTGTTGCCTCTTCCCTGTAACTGGGTGGAATGTCTGGGATTTTTCTTGTCAGTGGAGGAGGTGTGGCGAAAGGAATCAAATATCCTCTGGAAATGATAATTTGTACCCAGCTGTTGTTATTTTGAGCCAGACGTCTGGATACAAAGATAATTGACCCCTGACTGCCTCCAGAGCAGGACAGTTGGGCCTCCTTTCAGGAGTGCTGGTAGGGCTTCCCAAAGAACTGATCTCTGCTGCCCTGGTTTTGTGGACCCCGTCTGCTGCAAGGGCTGTGTCTTCCATTATTGCCCCCTCCTCTGCCCCTGAAGGGGGGGATCACCACGTGTGTCCTGAAAGACTCCTTGGGCTTTACGGAACCACATCTTTCCTCCCCTTTGACCCTTGGGGTAGGGTCTGGTAGGGGTGGAAAAATGGACTCCGACAGCAGACAGAGTCTTTCCTTCCTGTTCACACCTGGTCAAAGTGTCCTTAACTTTGGGCCTAAAAAGGGACAAGCAATCAAAAGGGGTGTTGACAAAGGATGAACTAAAGGGATCAGCGAAGGAACACAAGCGCATCCAGGAGTGTTTCCTAAGAGCAATTCCTGTACCTGCTGCTTTGCTCGCTCCATCAGCTGCATATGAAATGAGGCGCATGGACGAGTTTACTATGGAATTGAGGGTAGCAAGCTGGGAGGCAACTTTATCTAAAGCTCCTGCAGATGCTGTACCCTGAAGAGTATCTCCGAGTTCTTTTAGGAGATCTCTTTGCAGTCTGGTAAAATGGGTGAGATAGTTGAGCGAACACAGTGCAAAAGTCACTGAACTGTACGTGCACTTCCCGTATCTATCCAGGATCCTAGAATCTTTGTTAGGAGGATGGATAGAGGAAAAAGTTTCTGAAATTTCCTTTTTGGTGGCTGCCGCCACCACTATGGCATCAACTGACACTCCCTTGGTAAGAAAAGATTTTTCCTGGGAGGCAGAAATAAATTTATTAGGCCTCCCTGGGACAGGCTCCATGGTGTCCAGATACTCCCACCCACTTCGTGAGACCAGCTCCATAAGCTCATCAAGGGCAGAGACACCCAAGAGGTGGAGAGCTGAGACCCGAAAGCCTTCACGAGAACCGACTCATCTTCAGTAGGGTTGGTGGAATGCCAGTCACTCCTCTGCCTAAGGATTGCTAATATCTCAGCAAATGAGATATCCCCAGAGGGGGACCGTGGGGACCCTTCTGATTCATCCAAGTCGCTATCGGATGTGAGAGACTCCTGTGGGGAGTCTAAATGCTTCCTCTTGCAGATTCTCTTCCTGGGAACCTCATCAGTGGGAACTTCTGGTGAGGTCTAGGAAGAGCAGGGGCCACCCAATGGGGCTTCCCGAGGCTTTGGGTCTCTATGCTTAGCAAGGATCTGTGAAGCAGACACAGGCAGTTTTGGGAGAAGGTAGCTGGACCTGAAGTCGAAGATGTCGTAGGAGACATAATTCTCCTCATGGCATCGAAGGCACCTCTGCTCAGATGAGAGAGGACCGACGGATCCAAGGAAACTGTCGATACCCCCCGCACAGGGACAGTGGGCACCGAGCCAGAGGTAGGAACTGAGCTCATCTGAGCAGAAGCCCCGAGAGGCAGAGTCAGAACCAACAAGTCGATCCGACTATCCTTCCCGGACCTGACCAAAGCGTGTCAGCTCCTAGATTCCTCAATCGGTGCCGAGAACGTCAGAGTAAATGGAGCCGAAGACACTGGAGCAGGCGTCTGCTCCGAAGGCTCAACAATCAAGTCCGACTCCTCCAGCTATGAAGGACTGGTATGGCTCGGGAGGAGGAAAAGTAGTAGATGGTAAAAGGGTCTAAGGTTCCGAAGCCGATAAAAATTTAGCAAAGGCCAGTGCCTGTAAAAGCTTCGGCACCACACTTTCCACATCCAAATCGGAAAGACTTATTGAAGACCGAGATAAGTGGATAGAAGGAGGTACAGATTGCAGGAGTGGAGATTTATGTACTTAGGTTACTGGTTCCAGGACTGGGGACCGGCTCTGAAAGGACAAGACGGTCGGCTCCGAGGGCTGTGGAGCCGACGTTGATATTTTTTTAGATTTTTTTTACTTCAGAAGAAGTAGAAGCCTTAGAAGACTTTGAGGATTTGCTAGATCTGTCCTGGTCACACAAAGCTTATTGAAAAGATGGTTTGACTAATCCTCTGTCAATTAACTTTCTCTTTCTGTCCTGAAGAACCCTAGAAGAGAAGGAATGACAAATGGAGCAGCTTTCCTG
Source organism: Protopterus annectens (assembly GCF_019279795.1). Classification (NCBI taxonomy): domain Eukaryota; kingdom Metazoa; phylum Chordata; order Ceratodontiformes; family Protopteridae; genus Protopterus; species Protopterus annectens. Next base: position 1,225,925,610 of record NC_056743.1, read on the forward strand.
AAGGTGCAATGCTCCCAAACAGTATACACAATTTACATGGCGGTCAGTGACAGACATTTTCTGTCCACATTTTGGACATTTCTTAAACCCTCCCTGATTTAGGGTGTTTATCCTTATCCTGGTCAGCCAAACTGGAACACACAGTCTCAAGAGAGGGTACTGTAAGAACAAGACACACCCAAAAAACTATCAAATAAGCCCTTTAAAACTATGGGCTAAAAATACTGTTAGCACACACACACACCATAACTACTTATCTAAGCATGAAAAAACACAGCCCAGCAGTTCAGGACCCGTAATTAGCAGCTACTTAATCCAACTTATTCCAAACAAGGTAAAATTACTGGCAATGGCCGAAAGGTCTTTGAAACAAAAAGTCTTTATTGAAACAAAATGCTGCAAGTGCTTTCACCCGTATATTATCGGGCTTTTTCAAGGAAAATCACTCAGCAATATTGTGCGCTCCTTGGCTGTAGAGGATCACTGTTGAAGTGACTGCATATGAACCTTGGTAGTTGATAATTACAGGTCCTGAACTGCTGGGCTGTGTTTTTTCATTCTTGTTTTTTTCATTTGGTTTTTCTACTTATCTAAGCACTCTAATATCTAAATATCTAAATATAATCAAAGGCTGTGACAGAAAAAGTCACTATTTAAAGGTACACCAAAACGACTATTTAAACTACAGTAAAGATTTAACAAGGCCTAAAATAAAACGAGGCCAAGAGAGCTAATATCTAGTCAAGAAAAAAGGCGCACCAAGGAAGGGGAAACTACACAAAAAGCTATAAGAGCTAAGTTAAATCTAAAATAGAGAAATATCAAAATATTTATATAAATTTTTAGAAAAAAGTTTTATACTGGTCTGAGCTATGCGAGGAACCCACGATCTATTGCAGCGGCAAACTAAATCAGGGGTAACTCTAGGAGCATCATGGGATAGGGACTTGGCCTCGAGCTGTCTGAAGACCTCGAGCTTTGTAGTAGGCCGACTTGGAGCTGAGTATCGGCACCGAACCCCATCTGTAAGAATG